>NC_142182.1:38255000-38427500 GCF_026936395.1 Plectropomus leopardus
GCTAATTAACTCATTGTAATAAACATTAAAAGAATGCTTTTTGAATACCCATGAATTCCACAGGTAAAATTGCTGGTGAGTATTAACATAGCAATTATACAGCTATCAGCTTAGCATGGACCTCCATAAACATGCCTCCACACCACCATCATCGGCTGTATTACAAACAACAGTGAGAGTTCATACTGGGAGGAAATCAACAATCAGAGTGGTGCGCAGAGAACAATCTACTGCTCAACGTCAGTAAAACTAAGGAGCTGATTGTTGATTTTAAAAAGACGGAGACACACACCCCTGTCTACAGCAGTGGAGCATGTGAACAGCTATAGGTTCCTTGGAATTTCTATCACCGATAACCTATCTTGGTCACCACACATCACTACCCAGCTTAAAAATGCACAGAAAAGGCTCCACTTTCTATGGAAACTTAGGAAGGCTAAATTCAAGAGCAAGATCCTGGCTAACTTGCCAGGAACAACAGAAACAGGAACAACAGAAAGCATACTGACTGGAAACATCACAAACTGGCATGGTTTGTGCACGGCACAGGACAGGTAGGCTCTACAGTGGATGATTAAAACTGCCCAGAACATCACTGGTTCCCATTTACAGAACATTAGTGACCTTGGTGAAGTGAGGTGTCTGCACAAAAGATACTGAAAAACAGCAGCCACCCCAGCCACAGTCTGTTCAACCTGCTGCCATCTGGGAAAAGATACATAAGTATTCATTGCCGAACCACCAGACTACAGAGCAGCTTCTTTCCCCAAGCTGTGAGACTCATAAGTTCCTCCTTTGACTCCAAAAGATGTAGTAGGATTTAGGGACAACTTGTAATTTCTTTTTTTTAAAACTATGTTTAAAAAAATCACAAACAAAACAAATTTACAGTGTACCTAGTTTCAGTTATAACCTTGGTCTTTGCACACTGTTTCACTGAGTAAACAGCTTATTTCAGTATACATTTTTGTCCTGAGCATCATAGTCTTAGCCAATCTTACAAGAAATGCAGACTTATTCCTTTGCTTAACTGTTTATAAATGTTTAATAAAGCCAGAAATATCAAGCTTATGTTATCCACAGAAAAAAAGCTAATCCTACCATAAAACTTCAGGAGCTAACGCTAGCCACTGTTAGCGCAACTACCTTTAAAACAAATATAAAAATATACTGAAACTTTGACGGCGAACATATGCAAGACCCATTAATTCAAACTTTTTTGCTGTTCTGGATAGTGCAAATTATTCACCTACCGTTATTACGAGGTGTTGTGTAGCGAAAATAACCAACAAAACAGTCTCCTTCTCCTTTTTGGTAAAACAACCTGTAATACCTTGGTATTAATGATGCACGCAGCCTGTTGAATGTCATGGCACCCTGGATGCACTCTGAGGAGCTTTAACCATCTTCACAGTCAGTGATACAGTTTTACTCTGTTAACACATCTCCCCCTTTAGGCAAAAACTATTTGATGAGGCAGAAACAAAACTGAACAGACTATATCTCAGTCCCTCTTGTAAACTGCTACAGAAACATGCTCATAACTTACAAAAACACATTTCTCTGACAGGCAGACCATAACCATATATATATATAACATTAACACAATAGGTGTTTTTTTTAACATCTATCTGGAGGCTTGTGTTGCCTCTTTGATCTTCTCAGTAGCAGCCTGTGCTCTCGTAGGGGGTTTGGGCAGGTTGGGGCAGGTTGAGCAGTTTGTGCTGACTGTCCTTCATTGCGCTCCAGTGCCACTGGCACCACAGGACAGTCCATAAAGTTGCTCTTATTGTCCTCGTGTGAAATGCTCTGAGGCTCCTTCCCTTCTGCATCATGGCAGACACACATGTGATCCTGGTTCCTTGAATCCTGTCTTCCATCCCCGAAGTCCACCAAAAATGTTACTGGACCTGATTGATGATGAATGATCCCTGGCAGACAGGGTGAGCCGATGGCAAAGTTTTTGACTGACACACAGTCCCCTGACTTGAAAAGTCTCTCTTTGGCATGTCAGTCCCGTCTCTCTTTCTACTGGTTCTGTGCACGGGCAACTCTTGCTCACATGTCTGGATGAAGGAGATCCAGATGAGATTTGGGGCTCATCCCCAGTAACATCTCTGCTGGATTGAAACCTGTAGTTGTGAGTGGAGTGAGCTGGTATTGGAACAAGAAACTGGAAAGTTTAGTTTCTAGCCAGTGTCCTGATGTCTTTCGCAGACAATCTTTCAGGGTTCCAACAGCACGTTCTGCTAAGCCATTCGAGGCAGGATGGTAGGGTGCAGTGTAGATGTGACAGATGCCGTTTTTTTTCTACATGAACTCTTCACTTGTGAAAGTGGACCCATTGCCAGTCATGACAGTATCTGGCAAAGATGCTTCTGAGCGTCTCAGTGGTGACTGATGTGGTGATGTTTGACATGATTTGTGCTTCCAGCCACTTGGAATGTGAGTCTACCAGCACTAGGTACATGCGACCCATAAACAGGCCAGCAAAATCTAGGTGAAGCCTTGATCATGGGCGGGTAGGCCACGCCCACGGGTGGAGTGAAGCCATTTTGGCATTGTGAACATGCTTTTGCCTTTTCCTCTAAAGCACATACCATTCTAAGCCAGCACACAAATGACCTGGTGAGGCTCTTCATCTGGGGCAACACTTAGCTCTAGCTGACACTTGGCATAGGGCTTGAACTCCTGTTCAACATTTTTTAGCCTTTCCTGCATCACCCATCTCTTAATCTATGACAACATGGGGTCTCTTTAAGTCCATAGTTTGATTTGTTTTGCTGTCAATGGAAGTGACAGTCTGTCTAACAGAAACACTGTTTCAGGGGGTAGACCCGTGTGTGACCTTCCCAGGGAGGGGTAGGTGGCTGAAGGCATTTGCATTTTCACTATCTGCCCTGTACACTATGTGGTACTGGTATGCTAACAGGGTTAACACTCAGCGCTGCACTCTAGCTGAAGCCATCGGTGGGATGCCCTTTGACTTACTGAACTGACCCTGTAGCATGGACGAAATTTTGATTTTAGAGGTGGGGGGGACACAAGTATTTTTAATAAAACTCAGACTCTTTTACTGTGTTTTCTAGCAGTTCTTCTAGTTTTCTATTGTTACTTTTTAGTTTACTCCTCCCATTTTTTGGTTTGACTGGTTGTAAAGCATGTAACAAAATATTATCACCAAATTCTGTGTGTCACATTGTTAGTCAACTTCACTCCAACTCAGTAATACCAATTTTACATTTATTTTTGGAATATATTTTAAACAAATCTCATTTTAATAGCACCACCCAGTGGTGAGCAGGTCAAACTGACCTAGGACTATCACAGATGGGGGGAAATAGAATAAAATGTCCATCATCCAGCAGTGACCATCAATTTTATTTGAAATGAGTGCAACAATTATATCCTCTTTAAATCCTCTTTTTGACAAATGAAAAGTGAACAAGGGTCAATTTGCCCAAAGACCACAGAAAGGTCAACATAATCAACTCATCCAAAGCTTCCAAACACATTTTGTCTTCTATCACTGGCAGAGATAAATTCCTGGCAGAGTTTTTTCCTGTCCAAGGCGTCAACCCTTTCTTGGTGTATGTGACAAACTGCCACATTGTTCAGGCATTTCTGCTTCATGCATTTGCCAAGCCAGGTCTTCAACCTCCTCAGTGCGCTGAAACTCCTCTCAGCTTCAGCTGACGATGTTGGAACAACCAACAACAGCCTCACAAGGACCTCCACCTGATAAAAAAGACCTCTGACTTCAGGCAGCATGCCTCTCAGGATGTCTGCAGCTTCTGTGCTTGATATGTAGGTGTTTTTTGATTTGAACATGGCTAACTGCACATCCAACATCCTCCTGACGACAGATGAGGCTGCACAAGTTGCCTGTGTTATCAAATTAACACAGTGAGGACCACAGTGTACAAACAATGCCAGAGGTTGTGATTGTGTAAGATAGGCCTGAGCACCAGCATATTTTCCAGACATATTTGCTGCTCCATCATATGTCTGTCCCCGGAGCCCATCAAGAGACAAATTGAGATGAAGCAGCACATCTTTGGCTACATTTGCTAGGTTTTGTCCAGTTGTGAGTGACACTTCATATAATCCAACAAATGCTTCCTGAGAAATGAGGTTGTGGTCAACATAGCGAAGACAGATTGATTCCTGTTCAGTCCCAGTAATGTCCTGTGTTCCATCAATAATGATGGAGTATTGCAAAGTTGGTTGTGCTCTGATTTCAGAGGCTATATCTCTGACAATGGAGTTTGCCATTATGCTCAACATCTCATTTTGGATTTGGGGGCTTGTGTAATCATGAGAATGCGAATTAGCCACTCGAACAGCATGGAGTCATCATCTGATCTCAACCTGAGTAACTGAGCAAGATTTCCTTCCTCAGATTCATTTCCTCTGAGTGCTAGGCCTTGTCTGCCTAGGAATTGCACACAGCTCATGATCTTCATCAAGCATGCCCTTGCCTTTTGCTGTGATGCTGCCAATGCACTAGAAAGCTGGGAATCAATTGGATTTTCTTTCTGGCAATGTGTAGTAACTGCAAGCTTATGAGACCTGCTTTTTGTATGATCTGTAAATTTCTCCACAGCCTTTTTCCAGTTTCTGAAACCAGCTGAGACAAATGCTGGATCAGGGTTTTTTGCCAGTGATGACTTTTCAAGTTGAAATGCTTTTACACAGTAAAAGCACAGGACTCCTTTCACACTATGGCTGTAATGAATCCAGGGGAATTCTTGAAACCATTTCTCTTGGAAATGTAGGGTTCTGTTTGCAAGTTTTTGAACTGCGATTTCCTTTGGATTGGGCTGATATGGCTCAGTTATCTGATCTGGCCCTGTTCTTCCATCTTGTGCTCCTTTATTGCCTGAGCATCTGCTGACCCCTGGCTGTTGTTGATCCAGCTAAGATAAACATAACAGAAGGTGGAATATCTATGAGCAATTTATAATTTAATGAATTACTAATTAATAATGACAAAAATATTGCCTAATAAACTAGTTTATGTCACTCCTTCCCTACAGTGAGTTCTTGACCCAGCTCATGTCACAATGCTTAATCTCATGACTAATGTTTATTCTTTCAACCTCACCTGTGAGCCTCCAGCCTCTCCTCCTCCTTCATCTCCTCCAGCCTCTCCTCCTCTCCCTCCTCCAGCCTCTTCTCCTTCATCTCCTCCAGCTTCACCTCCTCTCCCTCCTCCAGCCTCTTCTCCTTCATCTCCTCCAGCTTCACCTCCTCTCCCTCCTCCAGCCTCTTCTCCTTCATCTCCTCCAACTTCACCTCCTCTACCTCCTCCAGCTTCTCCTCCTCTACCTCCTCCATCTCCTCCAGCCTCTCCTGCTCTACCTCCTCCAGTATCTCCTTCTGCGTCTGTACTATCCATCACCTGACAAAAATATATTGATGCATGACATGAACAGTGTGACAATTTGTGGTGTAACAATAATCAATTTTGATGACATGGTTATAGAGAAAAAATCTTAGTTTCACAATTATCATGAGTATGGACGTATAAAATCACATTTGTAATCTGAGGTTTTATTGTATTTTTCCCTAAATCTTTCATTGTTGGTGTTTTTTAAAAACAGTTGCTGCCTTTCAACACACATGAAAATAATGAATAAAAATAATCAAAAGTGTAGGCTATCTCTTTGGCATTAAATATACGTTTAAAAAAATCTCTGCATTGTTGAGGTTCTACAGTAGGCTAATACATTTTATTTATCAGCACTTCAAAACTCACAGACACTTTACAAGATTATTGAGAGCTTTGTAAATGATGAGGACGATCTTGCAGTGGATGCTGCTTTATTGGGAGGTGAAGTGAAGGTGTTGCAGGATAGGTAGCCTATAATTTGAGAAACTTACACTTTGACTTCTAAAGAAGTCTCTAATGTCCATTTTCCTTTTTTTGGACATCCTGGCTGCGCCTATTTACCACACACACACACACACACACACACACACACACACACACACGCACGCACACACACACACGCGCACACACGCGCGTACACACACCACACAGAGGCACGCCACACGCACACACGCGATTCACAACATAGATAGCACATGGACATAAATTAAACATTAGTGTAAATGAAATCTCTAATATTACAATCCGTCTTGCTGACGTGACCCAGGCAGAACAAACGTCCAACATGATGTTCAACAACTTAGCCTACAGGCAGCAGCAGATTACCGGGAAGCTTGAGTCGGGAGCTCCTGTCTGGGGCAACTAGCTAACCAGTGTACAAATCCTGGCGGTTTACAACCTGATTGAGTGACGGGGGGGACGGCCAATCACACAGAAACGGCAGAGCCAATCGAGGAGTGTGTGGGCGGTCTAAACAGGCTTCAGCTTTAGCGGCCGTTTTCCGCTTGGTCCTAGTGCCTGACGCATCTCAGTTTAATATAGTGTAACACTGTTTTTGGACGGTAAAAACTGCAGGGGACAAAAATGGCGTTTTGAAAAAGTGCATGGGTCATGTCTCCTGCGTCCCCGCCTAAAATTACGTCCGTGCCCTGTAGGAACTTACGGTCTGTAAAGATTGTAAATGGGCAACCGTACAGGTACTGGTGGAGGGAACCTGGACACAACATGAATGTGATTTTCCACTCTCTCACTCTCAGGAGAAACCAGCTTTACAACACTTTTCAAAGGCAACAAGAGCAGTTTATTAACGTGGATGTGAGCAAGCCCAAATACAACAACAAAAAAACACATCTCAATCCCTAAACTAACCTAACAGAAAACAAAACACCAAATAAAAGACAAGTCTCCAAACTAAACTCCTAACTGAAAAACAGGAGAAAAACGTTCAATAAAAGAAAAACGGCTACTCACTCCTTTGACTGCTCAAACATAGTGCTCAAATATATACAGTGCCAATAAGAAGTCAAAAAAGTATAGTTACACTAGTTACGAAGTCAAAGTCAATAATAAAGTTAAATACAAAAGAAGGCCAAAGGGCACTGATCAAATCACAGAACTGCAGAAAAACACGCTAACACTGACCTGGCTCAGTTTAGAGTGGAGGAGGCAGGGAAGGGTTTTTTCATCTGCTGAAACGAGTCCTCCTGAGCTTGCTGCCACTTCCAAGAGCTTTCTTTGTGCAGTAGTAGTCGACAGGAGCGAGCACCATGGAGAGGTTAGGTAAGAACTTGCCATATTAGTTCACCAAGCCTCAGAACAACCTGAGCTCTGAGACATTCTTTGGACTCTGGGCCTCCTTTATTGCTCTCACTTTCTCTTCCACTGGAGAAAGGCCCTGAGTTGAAATCTGGTGGCCTCAGTAGGTGACACTTGGAACTTGGGAAATGCACTTACTGCGCTTCAGATGAAGCTCTGCTTCTGCCATTCTCTTAATGTCCTGGTCCAGGTTTTGCAGATGCTCCTCTTCTGTCTCACCTGTGACTAAAATGTTGTCCAAATAGACAGCAACATGGGGAGCGTTTTACAGAAGGTTGTCCAAGGTTGCCCCTCCAGCCTGATTTCAGGTTGTTATTTACTGCCACCAGCAAGCAAATAAATCCCAGTGTTACATGTATGAGCAAGTTTTGTGTTCAGATTTTCCAGTGTCCTCTAGTAGTTCTGGAGCCAAATGCATGAACTTGTATGCCACAAGGCAACTTCAGCAGCTTCTGGCATTTTCAGCCTGCATTAGCCTAAGCTTGTTTCGGTCAGCGTTTACACCATTTGGCAGCTATCATCTGTGCCCTGCAGGGTATTGTTGGCAGCGTCCAGCTGCCTCTGAGCTAACAGATGATGATACCCTCTGTAGTCTCCACTCAGCTTGCTGCTTACAAGCCCTTATAAAATATCTCCTGAATTTAACTTATGTTCTCTTTTATCCACACCCAAATGTAACTAATTGACTTACAGAGAACACCATGAAGTTACAGAGAATGTCCTGTATTCATTGAGCACTGTGAGCCTCTTTAGCCAGTAACGGTGCGTACCCACCAAACGCGATAAAAATTATTTCAACGCGCCTCAAATGAAATCGCATCGCACCGGACGCTCCAGTTTTGATGCTCGTACAAAAACCCCAAAATGGGACTCGCCGCGCGTCGAGCCCGCCCAAACAACAACATTTCTTCCGCCATTTCATTCTCTCGTTGACCATGCCTGACCACGATCGCTGCACTGCACCTGCTCTGGAGAAGTTCCCAGCGTCGTCTGCGGGCTAGGCGCCGACGTCGGTTCTGGGTGCATGCTACCCTACGCAGGCGGCGTGAGCTCGGCGAGTTCCACCGTCTCCTGCAACAAGGGACAGGAACTGTCGTACAGCTCTGAGTGGTGACGGCGACGATAAGCTGCTCCTCCATTGTTTCTGGCGGTTTGATTAGATTTTGCAAGGGAACACCCGGACGTCCATACGTCAGCACATCGATGACGATCTCAACGCTGATAGGCTGTCGCGGTGCGTCTTCACGCGACGCTGCCGCAAAAGTTCAATTATTTCAACTCGGCGTTGGGCGGCGGCGTTGACGCGACACAATTTCGCGTCCAACGCGACACTGGCTCTGGCGTCCAACGCGTCCAGCGACGCAATTTCGCGTCAACAGCGCATGCGCATCGCGTCCATTGCGTCGCCCGGCAAAATGAGGCGTCAAATCGCGTCTTTGCATTGACTTTGCATGTAATCTTGAGGCGTGATCATTTTTAATCGCGTTTGGTGGGTACGCACCGTAAGAGTATACCATGACAGGTGCTGGTGCTGTCTAGCTCTTTTATGCCTGATACTCATTGCTGGATGACATTGGTGATGGTGACTTGTTCTTGTTCTGGAAGGCTGCTGTGGTCTGCTCTTAGATCCACCAGTCACTTCACATTGCTGTTGTGTAATGCCTATTTCTCCCACATGCTTTTCCAGCATTGCTCAATCTCAGCTCTAGGTGGGTTTGTCCTTGTGTTATGTTTCCTTGCCGCTGTGATGGATTCCTTGATGGATCTTTGGAGAGCAGCACTTTGTGGTGTCTTTCTCACAGACACCATAAAGTGAATCAGCACCTCTGTAGCTACCAGTCCATGATCCATACTTGATCCCGACAGGGACTTTAACTGGCTACCCTCCCAGGCCCCCCCCAGCCAAATCCCTATGGATTGAGTCACTGGCCCCTTAAAAGTATCTCAAGGATTAACTTGTTTGTGTGATTGTAGTAGTGGGGATAGTGAGTAGAGCTGTGTTAACTTTTACAAGCATCTGCTCTGAAGGTACTTTGTCAGCAAACTGGGGAAGTCTGACCTGGGTATTGACTGTATTTAGTCTGTCTGCAATTGCCATTCTCTGCTTGGTGGATACAGGTGTCTGACTGCTGGTGGGGGTATCATCTGGTCTCCTGGGGTGAGCTCAGTATCTCCATGGTGTTAAGTATGGCTGTCACGGTAAAGGACTTCCTCCTACGGTGATCTAGAGTGGCTTATTATTGCGGTATGCTGTATTATTGCACCATCCCTTTTTTATTTATTTCTTTAGCAAATTTGTGTTTCTTCTCAAACTTATACACATTTTCAAAAACAGTCAGATGACAGTTTCAAAACACTTTTCTATTTATTAGATGTAGAACACAGGGTGGCAATGGTGTGCAATAAGAACACTGAAACGGGTGTGTAGTGGACCCAAATGCAGTACTCGGATGCTCAATGACGGTTGGTAATAAACTTTATTAAAACCAACACAATCAAAGATTAATCTGCTCAGAGTCTGTGGTGTGGAAAGTTCGTTCTTCAGGCTGAGAGCCCAAACACAGTCTCTGGGAATCCCACAAGGAGAAGACATGAACCTTGTAGCTGCTGCAGCTGGTGAGCAGGAAGCCTCGTAACCCGTCGAGCCGACAACACGTGGAGAAGGGAAGTCGTCGGGTGAGCACAGGGATAGTCGAGGGCAGGCAGGAGTTCCGTAACCAGGAAAGCAGTCCGCAGTGGCAGCAGTACCGATTAGGAGAGAGCAGAAGGAATGTCGAAGCCAGGCAGAGGAGACGTTACCAGTGGAGCAGTCAGGATTCCGAAACGCCGAAACAGAGCACGTGGTCAGGGACGGAAAGCAGGTAGGTACATGAGGAGTCAGGCGAGGAGAGTTGGTCGGGACAGGCAGAGTCGGCGTCGGAAGATCTGGCAGAATAACGCTGGAAAGTCTCGCATAGTGCTGAAGAACAATCTGGCAGTGAGTGAGTGTGCTGGAGTGGCTTATATGCTGGGTTGATTGGTGATCAGTTGCAGCTGTGAGGTGAGCAGGCTGTGGAGGTGGGCGTGGTTTACAGGTGGAGTGGAGCAGAGGGAGGGTGAGTGGAAAAGTACTGGCAGCAGGGGAGGAGGAGGCAGGCAGGCAGGCATACACCATGACAGAACCCCCCCCTCAAGGGACGGCCCCCGACGTCCCAAAACAGGTCCACAGAAGCCGGGCGGGCGGTGGGGGCCAGGAGGAGGCTAAAACTCCTCAGAGACGTCCGAATCGAGCTCACCGTCGTCAGAGGAAGAATCGTCCTCTGGAGGAGTTGTAGGAACCCCCTCGACGCCCCCAGAAGCCCCGGAATCAGGAGGAGGACGAGGAACAGAGTCGGATGAGCTCCGCCCCAAGGCGGCGCGGGAGTCCTCCTCCCCCATCAGAAACTGTCTGGACAAGGCATCGGGCTTGATATTGCGGGAACCGGGACGATAGGAGAGCGTGAAGTTGAATCTGGCGAAGAAGAAGGCCCACCGGGCCTGGCGAGGGTTCACTCTTTTGGCAGAGCGGATGTACTCTAGGTTCTTATGATCAGTCCAGAGGAGGAAGGGATCCCTGGTACCCTCCAGCCAGTGTCGCCACTCCTCCAATGCTAGTTTAACTGCTAGCAGTTCCCGATTCCCAATGTCATAGTTTCTTTCCGCTGGGGACAGACGTCGGGAGAAGAAGGCACAGGGGTGCAACTTGCCATCTTCTGCCGAGTGTTGGGAGGGCACAGCCCCTACCCCCACATCTGAGGCGTCTACCTCCACCACGAACTGCCTGTCCGGGTCAGGGATGAGTAAGATGGGGCCTGAGCTGAAGTGTTCTTTCAGGTGTTGGAAAGCCTTCTCTGCAGCCGTGGTCCAGCGGAACTGAGTCTTGGAGGAGGTGAGGGCAGTGAGAGGAGCGGCTACCGTGCTGTAGCCTCGAATTAAACGTCTGTAAAAGTTGGCGAACCCCAGGAACCGCTGCAGCTGCTTGCGGGAGTCAGGTATAGGCCAGGAGGACACTGCGGACACTTTGGTGGGGTCCATCTCCATGTGGTTGTGGCTGATGATGTAACCCAGGAAGGTGACAGAAGGGGTGTGGAACTCACATTTTTCAGCTTTTACAAACAGAGAGTTCTCCAAAAGACGTTGCAGGACTCTCTGTACATGATGAATGTGTTCTTGCTTGGACCGGGAAAAAATCAAAATATCGTCAAGATAGACGAAAACAAACTTGTTTAACATGTCTCTGAGCACATCGTTAATGAGGGCCTGGAAGACAGCTGGAGCGTTAGTGAGTCCAAACGGCATCACCAGATATTCATAGTGTCCTGTAGGAGTGTTGAACGTTGTCTTCCACTCATCCCCCTCTCGAATGCGGACCAGGTGGTAAGCATTGTGGAGATCCAGCTTAGTGAAAATGGTGGACCCTTGCAACAGCTCGAAGGCAGAGGCGATGAGTGGAAGAGGGTAGCGGTTCTTTACCGTGATCTCGTTCAGACCTCTGTAGTCGATGCAGGGTCTGAGGGAACCGTCCTTCTTACCCACGAAGAAGAATCCAGCCCCAGCAGGGGACGAGGAGGGTCGAATAATACCGGAAGCCAAGGACTCAGAGATGTAGGTATCCATGGCCTCCCTTTCAGGTGCGGACAACGAGTAGAGACGACCCTTGGGAGGAACAGACCCAGGCAGGAGATCGATGACGCAGTCATATGGTCGGTGAGGTGGTAGAGAGGTGGCTCTAGACTTGTTGAAAACCTCTTGAAAATCGTGGTAATCAGAGGGCACCCCGGAAAGGGACTGGAGCTAGCAGACGGTGCGGGCGTGAGCTTCTGTTGTAGACATATCTGCTGGCAGGAAGGACTCCATGACAGAACTGATCCCGTGGCCCAGTCTATGTGTGGGTTGTGGCGTCGCAGCCACGGATATCCAAGGATCAGCGGTACGTTGGGAGAATCCAGGATGTGAAACTGGATGGTCTCGTGGTGTTCACCTGCCAGGAGCATGGAGAGGGGGACAGTCTGATGATTGACTGTCCCCAGGAGATGTCCATCTAGAGCATGGGTTGGCACGAAACGAGGAAGAGGGACCTGCTCAATCCCCAGCTGACGGGCGAGTTCCTTGTCGATGAGGTTTATGTCGGCCCCAGAGTCAACGAAGGTAGCGAGGGTGTGGGACCCCTCTTTCAACAGGAGCTGGACTTGGAACAAAGGACGAGGGTTAGGGACAGAGTTCTGGGAACGGCTCAGCAGGATGCCCCTCTCTATTGCTGAGCCCTCCCTTTTACCGGGCATTTGAAGACAAAATGACCGGCCTGACCACAGTAAAGGCAGAGGTTTCCCCGTCGTCGTCTTTCCCGCTCCTCAGGAGACAGCTGGGTATGGCCCACCTGCATGGGCTCTGAACCCCCTGGAGCGGAAACTGGAGGCAGACCGGGAACCACCGGAGAACTCGGCTGGCGAACCAGAACACGATGAGCCCCTCTCTCTTGGCGTTGCTCTCTTCTCCTCTCCTGGATGCGTTTGTCCAACCTCATGGTTATCTCGATGAGTCCATCCAGAGAATGAGGTAGATCGAACGACACCAGTTCATCTTTAATATACGGGGCTAGCCCGTTGAGGAAGGCGTCGCACTGAGCGGCCGAATTCCAATCGCTCTGCCGAGCTTGGGTTCTGAACTCAATGGCGAAGTCTGCAACTGTCCGATCTCCCTGCCGTTGATTCAGCAGCCCCCCTGTGGCATCGGGACCCACAGAGACAGGCCCAAATACCTTGCGCAGCTCCTCAGAAAACGCCTGAAACGAAGCACAGGCTGGCGTGCCTCTCTCCCACTCCGCCGTTCCCCACAGGCGTGCTCTACCCGTGAGGTGGTTGATGGTGAAGGCGACTTGAGCTCCCTCTGTGGCGAATGTGTGGGGCTGAAGGGCAAACAGGATCGAGCAGTCGGTGATGAATGGATTGCAACCCTCCGGATCCCCGGCATAGTGTTCTGGTGCCCCCACACGCAGTTCTGATGCCATGCTGGGGTGAGGCGTTGAAGTAGGAGCAGGAGGAGCAGGACTCGGAGCAGGAACGGCGTGCTGGGTTAATGATGTAGCCATCTGCTGGACCTGGTTGGCTAACAAGGTTAGCGCCCGTTCGAGAGCTGAGGCGGACTGACGAGCCTCCGCCGCGTTGGAGGTGAGCTGAGCCTCATGTTGCAGGAGCATTCCCTCCACGCGGGCTAGGCGGTACTGCAGAGCAGTGGAGTCTGCTGGGTCCATGGCTGGCCAGATTGTACTGAAACGGGTGTGTAGTGGACCCAAATGCAGTACTCGGATGCTCGATGACGGTTGGTAATAAACTTTATTAAAACCAACACAATCAAAGATTAATCTGCTCAGAGTCTGTGGTGTGGAAAGTTCGTTCTTCAGGCTGAGAGCCCAAACACAGTCTCTGGGAATCCCACGAGGAGAAGACACGAACCTTGTAGCTGCTGCAGCTGGTGAGCAGGAAGCCTCGTAACCCGTCGAGCCGACAACACGTGGAGAAGGGATGTCGTCGGCTGAGCACAGGGATAGTTGAGGGCAGGCAGGAGTTCCGTAACCAGGAAAGCAGTCCGCGGTGGCAGCAGTACCAATCAGGAGAGAGCAGAAGGAATGTCGAAGCCAGGCAGAGGAGACGTTACCAGTGGAGCAGTCAGGATTCCGAAACGCCGAAACAGAGCACGTGGTCAGGGACGGAAGGCAGGTAGGTACACGAGGAGTCAGGCGAGGAGAGTTGGTCGGGACAGGCAGAGTCGGCGTCGGAAGATCTGGCAGAATAATGCTGGAAAGTCTCGCATAGTGCTGTAGAACAATCTGGCAGTGAGTGAGTGTGCTGGAGTGGCTTATATGCTGGGTTGATTGGTGATCAGTTGCAGCTGTGAGGTGAGCAGGCTGTGGAGGTGGGCGTGGTTTACAGGTGGAGTGGAGCAGAGGGAGGGTGAGTGGAAAAGTACTGGCAGCAGGGGAGGAGGAGGCAGGCAGGCAGGCATACACCATGACAAACACGTTATTTCCGTTTTTGAAAATGAGGATTGAGGTTAAAGGACATATCAACTGTAATTTGTCGAACAAAATAAATAAAGCCAGATGTTAAAGCTAAATCATAAAGTGCAAATAATAACACAAATCTTAATTAATTTTTTTGAGAGATTTTTTTAAAGAAACTGCAAAACTGAAGTACAAGGCACAGTATATGAATAAACATGAAAAATAAATATTATTCTGCTTGAGCTTAAGGAAAGTCTGTAAGATTTATACCAGGGTTATATCCTTGTTGTGAGCAAGGATAACCAACATATTGACCTTGTGCGGTTTCAGAGATGATAGGAGAGGGATAACAATGTTGCTTGTGGCACTGAAAACTCTCTGCGACGGTGCGCTTGTTGCACAAATACACATGTACTTGTGGGCGACTTTGGAGAGCAGAATCAAGTCAAGTCAAGTCAATTTTATTTATAGAGCCCCTTATCACAAAACATGGTTTGCCTCAGAGGGCTTTACAGTGAAAAACTCCAAAAAAGAACCCCTGTTACGAGGGAAAAAAAAGAATGAAACCTCAGGAAGAGCAGCAGAGGATGATGAGGGATCCCTCTTCCAGGACAGACAGACGTGCAATAGATGTCGTAAATAACAAATGAAATAGTTTTGGCAAAAAGGAAAGAGCAAGAGAGAGGGGGAAGGGGGAGAGAGGGGGAGAGAGGCACAGCAATAATGGAAACAGAAGCATGTCATATTACAACAACAATAGGTGTGAAATTATCAAATGCACTCTATGATGATATTGTGGGTGTTGAAGAGTCTCATGCATATATTGATATGGAGGTGTCCAAAGGCATGATAACGGCATCGACACAACTAGGATCAAGACCACGATCAGAGCGAGCGGGGGGTACAGTATCAGTGCAGCCATAGCACGAGCACAACCAAAGGCAGGGTCACAGCGCCGGCACAGACATCACCACAATCAGGCACAGCCAGGGTTGTGGCCAGGATCCGGGAAAGCTGTAGTGCAGTTCAACAGACACAAGGTGGTGAGCAGTACAAAGGATAAGCACTCAATGAGGATCCCAGCAATTACGACTTATTTTTTTTAACATTTTTTTAAAAAATATTTTTTATATAGCAATTACCACTTAAATATGAATGCCAGAGTGCAGTAATAGAAATGAAAGAAAGAGAGAGGAAGCAGAGCCAGAGTGGCAGGTCTGAATGGACTCAAAACCACCCCCGCCGGATCGGGCCGAAAACTCTGCCACCTCCCCCACCTGCCCCTCCTCCCAGTCACACGGACGGGGATGTCAACTGATATACACACTAACGAAACTAGGGTCACTAATTGGCTATTGTGGTTTAAACAAAACGGTCAGAGAGCAGTATTAGTCCAACTGCTCTCTGACCCCTATAGAAAGTTCCCCGGCAGGTTAAACCTATATGAGCCTGGGCTGGTCCGGGCAACCTGAGCCAGCCCTAATTATAAACTTTATCAAAGAGGAAGGTCTTAAGTCTACCCTTAAAAGTGGAAATGGTGTCTGCCTCCCTAACCAAAACTGGAAGATGGTTCCATAAGAGAGGAGCCTGGTAGCTGAAGGCTCTGGTTCCTATCCTACATTTGGAAACTTTGGGAACCACAAGTAATCCTGCATTTTCAGAGCGCAATGATCTTGAGGGTTGGTAAGTAACTATGAGCTGCGACAGATAGGACGCAGCCTGACCATTTAGAGCTTTGCAAGTAAGGAGGAGGATTTTAAATTCAATCCTGGATTTTGCAGGGAGCCAGTGCAATGAAGCTAAATATGGTCCATTTTCATGGTTCCCGTTAGAACACGTGCAGCAGCGTTCTGCACCAGTTGGAGAGACCTAAGTGATTTGTTTGGGCAACTGAATAAAAGGGAATTACAGTAATCCAGCCTAGAGGTGAAAAATGCATGTACTAATTTTTTCAGCATCTGTCTAGGATAGGATATGTCTCATTTTTGCGGTGTTACGCAAGTGAAAGAAAGCAGTCCTTGAAGTTTGTTTTATATGGGAGGCAAAAGATAAATCTTGATCAAAAACAACGCAGAGGTTCCTTACAGATGAGCTAGAGGCCGAGGTAATGCCATCTAGAGAAATTACATTGTTAAAAAGGGAGTTTCTGAGGTGTTTGGGGCCAAGAACAATAACTTCCGTTTTGTTTGAATTCAACTTTAAGAAATTACGGCTCATCCAGGCTTTTACATCCTTAAGACATGTTTGAAGTCTAGATAGCTGATCAGTTTCATCTGCTTTCATCGATAGATACAATTACGTATCGTCAGCATAACAATGAAAATTTATAAAAATGTTGCCTAGAGGAAGCATATATAAAGTAAAAAGGATTGGTCTGAGCACAGAAACTTATGGAACTCAGAAGCAGACCTTAGTATGCGCGGAGGATTGATCATTGATGTGAACAAATTGGGAACAATCTGATAAATAAGATTTAAACTAGGTTAGTGCTGTTCCTTTAAGGTCAATTAACTGTTCCATTCTGTGCAGCAAGATTTGATGGTCAATGGTGTCAAAAGCGGCACTGAGATCTAAAAGGATTAAAACAGAGACCAGACCTGAATCAGAAGCAATCAATAAGTCATTATTAATTTTTACTAGTGCTGTCTCTGTACTATGATGAAGTCTAAAGCCTGACTGAAAGTCCTTGAATAAAATATTATCTTGGAGAAAGTCACAGAGTTGATGAGCAACCACTTTCTCAAGGATTTTAGAAATAAAGGGGAGATTAGATATCGGTCTATAGTTAGCTAAAATCTCAGGATCGAGAGTGAGTTTCTTTAGAAGAGGTTTAATCACAGCTACTTTAAAGGACTGTGGTACATAGCCCGTTAATAAAGACGCATTGATTATATCTAATAAAGAATTGTCTAATAAGAGTAAAGCTTTCTTAAGTAGCCTAGTTGGGATGGGGTCTTTCAGGCATGTTGATGGCTAAGATGCAGAAATCAGAGAGTCGGCGAAGGTGGTGGAAAAACCGTCCAAATAAATTCCAGGCTTTGCTGCCATATCCAAGCTACCTGTGTCCGGGGTCAGGTCAGTTAAGGGCAAGAGGTGGTGGATTCTATCTCGAATAGTTATAATTTTATCATTAAAGAAACTCATAAAGTCATCACTGCTTAGGGCTGAATGAATACAAGGCTCTATGGAGCTGTGACTCTGAGTCACCCTGGCTACAGTGTTGAAAAGAAACCTGGGATTGTTTCTTTTTCCACAATTAATGATGAGTAATAGTTTGCTCTGGAATTGCAGAGGGCCTTCTTATAAATTTTAAGACTATCCAGCCAGACTGAATGGGACTCTTCCAGGTTAGTTGAACACCAATTTCTTTAAAATTTTCGCGATGTTTGTTTTAATTTGCAGATCTGGGGGTTAAACCATGGAGTTAATTTTCTTTGTTTCATTATTTTCTTCTTGAAAGGTGCAACAGAGTAGAGAACTGATCGAAATGAGCCAGTAGCACTATCAATGAGACAATCAATTTGAGAATGACTTAAGTTAGTAAGAGTATTCTCAGTCACTCTAATGGTAATGGTAATGACGTCAATGCAGAAGGAATCAATTTCTTTAATTTAGCCACTGCTTAATAGTATAGACATCTAGAATAGTAACTCTTACTGATGGGCTTGTAGTCGAGTAATAAAAAATTGAAAGTTATTAAATAATGGTTTGACAGGATTCTTGGGGAAGACTAATAAATCTTCAATATCGATGCCATACGCTAGGACAAGATCTAGGGTGTGGTTGTAGTGGTGGGTGGGTTTATGTACACACTGACTGAAGCCAATTGAATCCAAAAGTGTGGAGAAAGCAGAACTGAGGCTATCATTATTTATTTCCATGTGAATGTTAAGATCCCCTACGATAATTACTTTGTCTGATTTAAGCACTAATCTTGGTATAAGGGAATTTATCTACAGGCAAGTGGGTCTGCATTGGAGTTGATGGGATCCTCCTGGAGAAAACATGAATTCAGTATCAGCTCAAGCTCTCTTGGGTATGGTTGTGGAGGTGGTTTTCCATGACTTCAGCAGGTCTCCAGGAGTTTTCTTTCTTTTTCTCTCCCCACATCAGCTGACACCACTCCCTCCATCCTCCACATCTAACATCTCTCCAATGAGTGCATATTTTTTCTCCTCCGTATCATCATCAGAATGAGACCTCAAATTCATCGTGCTTCCTCATTTCACAGGCATCTTTTTGGAGCAGATTTTACAGATTTCCTCATCTAAATCAGCTGGTTCTTTTCTTTCTTTGGCTGAAGCCAAAGTGCTCCCAAAGGGGCAAACATTCAGTTTCATTACCAGTGATGTTGCCAGTTTCCATCTGAACATGAGGTTATGTGAAGTGATGTCACATGTGGATGTGGCAGTGACCTACCACATCCTGCGGTTGGCCTGTTAGGATCGCCATTAATTCACTTTTGTGGTTAACAGCCCTAGCGTTAAGAAGTGTTCCCCTTCTGTTGGAGCCTTTCTAGTCCTAACCACAATAGAGGTTTCTGTCATTTGATGTTAGAGAATTGAGGTACTAGGTGCTTCTTGGTTCGTGTGGAGGTGGGTACCCTACCCATCCATAGGTCCCACACACATTTCATTTAACTTCTCTCACTGGGCCTGCTGTTAGAGAAACATTCCATCAAAAGATCTACTGTCCTTGTGATGATTTGTTTGGTAAGTCTAGGAAAGGTCAGGTCAGAGATGTAAACCCGGAGAAACCTGAAGCTGCTGTCTCTCTCCAGAGGGGAAAGTAAGGGCTCAGATTATCTCTAAAGAGGAATCTGAATTTGCTATCTGTCCACAGAACAACCTGAAGATGCTTATTCTCCCACAGTGACATCTGAAGAGGTTGTCTCTCTCTACAGAGAAACCTGAAGATGCTGTCTATCTTTCTTCGAAGGGAGCTCAAAGCTGTTGTCTCTCTCCCCAGAGGAACCTTGAGCTATCGACTCTTTCCACAAAGGAACCTAAAACTACTGCCTCTCTCCACAGGACCTGCTGTTTTAGACTTTCTCCACAGTGAAACCTGAAGCTGCAATTTCTTTCCACAGTGGAACCTGGAGCTGTTGTCTCTCTTGACAGGGGAACCTGATGCTAGATAGTCTGAGGCTGCCATCTCTCTTCACTGTAGAACCTTACTCTGGTGACACTCCCACAGGGGAATCTGAAACTACAGATTCTCTCAGCAGAGAAATCTGAAGCTACCGTCTATGTCCACTAAACAAACTAAAACTGCCCTCTCTTTCTACAGAAGAACCTGATGCTGCTATTTCTCTCCACAGGGGAAAATGATGTTGCTGCCTCTTTCTATAAAACAATCTGAAGCTGGCATTTCTCTCTTCAAGAGAACCTGAAGCTGCCGAGTCTCCCCAGGGAATTCCCAAAGCTACAGACTCTCTCCCCAGACTTGGATTCGGCATTATACTGCTTATATTAAAATAAACGGTGATGACATTTACATTTAACACACACACACACACAAACACAGACAGACACTAATATTAGAAAGAGGACAAGAGAGAAACACTTACCAGGAACATAAAATGTTCTACCTTAAAGGAGTGTGATTTACACCATGATCTACTGTACATTAAACCAGTTTGAGATTAAAGTCTGTAATGCTCCTAGGCTGCTGCTTGTGGTTTAAGATCCATGTGGTTTTTGCCCATGCCCTGATGAGTTTAGCTTTTTAGCAGGCCACAGTCCATCAGAGCAGAGCCACAGAGGGCCCAGAGGACAGATGAAAGGCCCAGGACAGGCAGGAAACTCATATACTATTGCCCCTTTAAAAGGAAATTGACTTCTATTAAAAAACATTGTGGGCTTGTGTGTCATGTGGTTTCTGTGTGTGATATTGTGAACCAACAGCCATTATTAAACCCTTTTCGTGTTTAAGGCTTTTAAATGGTAAATGGACTGGACTTGCATAACACTTTTCTCGTCTTTTTGACCATTGAAAGCACTTTCACACCATGTCACATTCACCCATTCACACACACATTCACACATTGGTGGCTGAGGATACTGTGCAAGGTGCCACCTGCTCAGTAACTCAGTAACCAATCACACACACAGCAATTCAGGGTTTATTATCTTGCCCAAGGATACTTCGACATGTTGACTGGAGGAGCCGGAGATTGAACCGCTGACCTTCTGATTAGAGGACGACCTTACCTTCTTCTGCCCCAAAGCTGAGGAACATTGGTCTGTAAGGGGGTGTCGGAGAAAAGGGCAAGAAAGGGAAAAAAGGGAAAAGGGAAAAGAGAAAAAGATTGAGAAAATGAGATCAAAGAAAAAAAAATAAGACAAAAGATGAGTGAGAGGCTAAAATCCTCAAGTTTTTAAACTGTTACATGATTGTTACTCACCAGAATTTTAATGCAATTACAGAAATTATAAATTTTTTTGTAAAAAAAGGAGGATCCAAGGTAGATCCAAGGGTTAGTGGTTCGAGACCTAGCTATCACACAAAAAAATCTAAAGCTTACTAGTGTCAGGGCTAGTTTCTGGACCCAAATGCAGCACACAGGCAGGACAGAGTCTTTTAGAGGCTTTATTTACAAAGCGAGATTGTCCACAATCACAACAATGTCCAAAACAGAAGAAAGTCCACTTCGGTGACCCACCGAGTCAAACCGCAGAACGGGCCGAACCGACAGCATGGTTCAGGCAGGGGACCCACTGGGAGAGCAGAGCTGGTGGAGCTGAGGACGGACAGAGTCGGGCAGGCAGGAATGGTATGCTGGAAAGTCTCTCATCACAAAGAACAATCTGGCACTGAGAGTGAGACACAGGGCAGGTTATGTAGGCTGAGCAACAGGTGGAGGTGGTTACTGCTGACGAGGGTGCAGCCAGGCAGAGGGAGAGAGAGGGAAGCACTGCAGGTGGAAGAAATCAGGCTGATTAGGAGAGTGAGGAGAGGCTGCAGAGGAGCAGACATGACAACTAGCAAGCTTAGTGAGCTGTCTTTACATCTTACAAAGAAATATTGTTTTGTTTTATCCAGATATTCTTCAGAAGCTTGTGAAACAATTCTTAAACACATTTAGTGTGAGAGTGATATTTGAACAACTAATCTGTTTCTTGTTTGAATTAGTACTTCAGATGAGTGTAAACATGTAGAAATACTATACTTGGTCAACATTTAAAGTTACTTTGGTATGTTTGGTATATTACATATTACAACAGAATGACTATTTTTTATATTTAAAGCAAGCCCTTGTTAATTCAAAAACTGGCAAATGCAATGACTTTTAAGGCTCAAAATTTGTCAAATTTAATTTAAAACAATTACTTTTTCAACCCATTGACACTGGATTCACCAGTGTGCAACAAGTTTATTTAAAAATTACCAACACTTGACATCTTTATCAATGTGAACATTATCATGTCATATTTAAGTATTTTTGTTGACTCAAAGAAAGAAATCACTGCAAGTTTTAAAACAAAACTGTATTAACTGTTTAATGGTTAAAAGCAATTAGGAAAAAGAGAACACAACCTAACAAATCTGTACAAAATGTTTACATTTTGAACAACATTTTTTATGTTGTGTTTTTTTGTAATGGCTGAAAAAATATAAATTAAAGTATAAATAAAAATATTATTATATACATATATTTATATATTTTGCAACATATATTTTATTAATTATAATTTTGTAAACTCAAAGTTTACAAATTTTTTAGGAAAAACATGAACTTTAAAATTGGACTCAAATTATGAAAGCAAAAATCAAAACACAACACATAAATTATGTATAAATTGCATCAAACGTAAAAGCTGAAAACATAAAATACCTAAAAATAAATAAATAAAAATATAAAATTTCTGATGCCATGATAGTCCTGCAGGATAGTCCATCTTGTCAGTGTCCCTGATCCTTTCTTTTTGGGACTCTTGTTTAAACGACAGAGCCTGACAAAAATCATCTCCACCAAGCGGCAGCAGTCTTGCCACTAGGCAGGGGAGGCAGTGGATCCAAGCACACTGCATTTTAGGCTCTCCACACCTGGAGTGAACTCAGATTTTTTTGGGGGGGAGATCTAAATTTGCCACCTTTGAGTCTGTCTTGATGCCGGGCAGGAACACTACCCATTGCTGGTCATATGGCAGAAGGTTCTGCCAGATACCTAATATGGTGCTGACCTGCTAGTAGTTCAGGATCAAACCACCCTGGTTCCGCAGACCCACCATATACTCTGCTCGTCTCTCCACAAAATCAATGCCTGGCATGTTGTGCTTGTCAACAGCCTGAAAAAGGAAAACAGATCCAACATTCCATAATGAGTAATGTCAAGATAACCAAAAGCAAAAAGGATAGAAAATAATTTTCTGATGATTTTCACCCATCCCGTCACAGCACCAGCATCCACCTACTGAGTCATGCCCACCTGCCCAGCTACAGTACCTGTCTCTAACTGAGCGGCGTCTCCACCGCCCCCTTCAGTCATGTATTGGTCCAGCCTACCTACAACTCCAGCAACAAAAGAAAGTTTCTTAAGATGTTGTACAGTCTTATATACACCGAAGACCAGCTGCTGTTCACAGGGACCAGAGTCAGGCTAGTACATCTGAAATTGAGAATTATTCAGACTCATTTGCAGGTACTTAAATCACTGAGCGTGATCCAATACCAGACTGCAATGAACCATGCTTGTGGACTTGCGAACGACAGATCATGGAAGCCATGCGAGGCATACAAAGCAGAGGTGGTAAAATCAATGGAGGAGAACGGCAAACTGCAGGATGTACTGTGTAGTATTAGTGAGTACATACTGTATTATCTCTGCGTTGCAAATATATGCCATGTCAGATTTTATTGTTTCTTCAAAACGATTACTTTTTTCTCCCATATGTAGGAAGTAATCAAGTCTTCATAATTTTGGAACATTATATTGTAATTATGTTCAATATTAATCTTTTTAAAGCCCTACATTTTGTTATGGTTACTAAAAAAAACTTAGGAGTATTTGGGTACTTATGCTTAACATCAAAGGCCTGTATTTGGTAAAGACCTCAAAAGACATTATAGTGATATAGATGTGGATGACAGATAATGATAATAAATGACAAGAAACCTTATTAAAAAAAAAGTTATTCTGACAACAAAAGTTGACTTAATTTTGAAGTTGAAATGAAAAATGTAACTCTTTTAACTCATGTGAATGTGCAGTGTTATTCAACCCCCAGCTTATTTAAATCTGG
Organism: Plectropomus leopardus; assembly: GCF_026936395.1. Classification (NCBI taxonomy): domain Eukaryota; kingdom Metazoa; phylum Chordata; class Actinopteri; order Perciformes; family Serranidae; genus Plectropomus; species Plectropomus leopardus. Next base: position 38,278,474 of record NC_142182.1, read on the forward strand.
TGACTGAGAAGGCCACTCCAGGACGTTCTAGGATCTTTTTCTCAACCACTCTTTGGTTGACCTGGAGGTGTGCTTGGGATCATTGTCTTGCTGGAAAGTCCAATAATCACCTAGGTTTAATTTGTCAACACAAGGCATCACATTCCTCTTTAAAATGGCCTAGTATTTCTGAGAATCCACGATGCCAGGTACAGGATCAAGAAAGAAACAAGAAACAGCCCCACATCATCAATCACCTATTCCTATGCTTGACTGCAGGGATGGTATTCTTCTGGCCATAAGCTTGGCCTTTTGCATACCAGACATACCACTGGTCCATAGGTCCAAACAGTTCCAGTTTGATTTCATCAGTCCATACAACTGTCCCCCAAAACTGTGTATTATTCAAATTCTTCTTAGCATATTGTAGTTGACCTTTGATGTTGTGGTCAAGATTGGAGTGAGCCATAAAGTCCTTGTTTATTCAGTGCACGTCTTATAGTTGCCACTGAAGCACTTGTACCAGCCTTCATCAGGTCATCCTGTAGGTGTCTTGCAGTCACACAGTTTTTTTTTTTTTTTTAGTTGTCCTAAGTTGCTAAGGGCCATTGATGAAATTTTGAGCATTACTTCCAGGCAGGTTTGCGGCAGTAGTTTTCAATTTCCTTATAACTGGAATGTTGAGTTTTTTGGAAATCTTCTTATACCCAAGGCCCTTCAGGTGTGATGAAATAATCTCCTCTCTCAGCTTTTGTGGAAGTTCCTTTGTCTTTCACGTGATTGCAACTCACCTTGAATATCTTCATGGGTGGGGTTTATATATGCATCACAGCTGAAGCAAATGAAGGATCATTAAAGAGTTCCCAAAGGCTTAATTATGTTTCAACTTTAGGCTATAAAAACTGTCAGAAAGCTTTAAAAACAACAATATTATAAAGGGGTTGAATATTTCCGATTACAACTGTATATATATATATAATGTATATATTCAAGTTACAAGTTAGATTTATTTTTAAAAAAAATGTAAATTTCTAAATTCTAATTTACCATTAAGCGCGCAGCCACGCTCTATATGGTCACATATTTCACCCACTATTATCCATAATTGATCATTTACAGTGCTGAATATACATTATGTTGGTTTCGTTTCATTTGTTTAACTAAATTTATATGCCATATTCCTTCCTCTATTTAATCAGCATTCTATTAAATAAATAAAAGGTTTCATTTATCACCAAGTTGCTGTCTGTCGATATTATTTCATGAGAGAAACAAGATCAATGTAAACAGGATAACAGAACAGATTGTGAGATTGATTAACATGTTTTGAAATTGTTATAATTTAAAATTAATTTTTTTCCTGAATTGAGAATGGTGCCCCTTTTACTTAAATGAGTGCAAAATCCAATTTCTAACATAGTTGTTAATAACCGCTACATCCTCCACTGTAAAAGAACATGTGGAGTGTTTGGATGCTGTATTTGGCTGCCGACAGCAAGCGGGATCTCAATGCCAAGCTGGAAAAGTGCTCTTTTATAAACCAGAGGTGAGATACTTGGGCCACATATCCAAGGATGGTGTATCTACAGACCCTGGCAAAACTGAAGTGGTTTCAAAGTGACAGTGAACTAACCATGTTTCTTAACTGTGATCCTTCCAAGGATTTGCAAGCTACTATCGCCGTTTCACTGAGGGGTTTGCCAAGCTGGCTGCCCCCCTGCATCATCTGGTTGCTGAACTGACTGGCACAGACCGGAAGAGTATGAGCAGAGCTTTGAGGGGCTGAAAAAAGTAGGTTGGTGTCTTCTCCAGTCTTGGCTTAAGTCAACTTTTCCTTACCCTTCACCCTTGAGGTTGATGCCAGCTACAGTGGACTTGGTGCTGTGCTCTCACAAAAGTAGGACGGTAAGGTCAGACTTCTAGCCTACTCTAGTCGCGGCCTCAAGCCTACAGAGTATAACATAAGCAAATATAGCTGTATGAAATTGAAGATTCTGTCCCTCAAATGGACAAAGACTGAAACATTCAGATTATCTGCTTGGACAGAAATGCTATGTGCTGTGTATACTAATAATATAATAATAAGATAATAACCCTCTCAGTCATCTATCCATAGCCAAGCTGGGCTGCACAACTCGCTGCATTTGATTTCACAGTCAAATATAGGCCTGATAGAAGTAACCAAAATACAGATGCCCAGATGCCCGGCCAGCAAAAATGTGCCAATGTAGCCTCTGGCATTCCAGTTCCAGAGCCATTGCAGCAAGCTATTGCAGCTAATCAGGCAACCCAGGCTACTCAGGCCACCATCTCAGCCTTCCCTTGCTACACTCAATCTGACCTTTACAGGAAGCTGACTCCACTATAAGGGAATTCCCTAGTTTTTGGACCAGAGCAAAGGGTCCAGATGCAACAGAACAATGCCAGGCTTTCAAGAATACTCTGGTGCTGGTTCGACAGTGGGAACGGATGGTGAAATAAGATATAGTTCTCTATCGCAGAGTCTGCCACCCTAACGGAGTTGAGGTTCCTCAGCTGGTGCTGCCCATGTCGCTCAAGAGCAAGGTTCTGCATCAGCTGCATAATGAACATGGATATCAAGGTATTGAAGGAACAACTGATTTGGTCTATCAGTACTACTGCTGGTCTTGGATGCATCATGACATCCAGCAGTGGTGCCATGAGTGTGAACTTCGTCAGGTGACTAATTGGTCTAACTGTTGACAGATAAAGTAGAGGGTAGATTTATTTTGTCATTTTTCTAAAACTGGGTTTAAGAAGAAATTATAATAAATTTCACCCTAAATCCTGCTACATCTTTTTGGTGTTGAAGGAGGAGCTGAGGAGTCTCACAGCCTGGGGAAAGACGCTGCTCCGTAGTCTGGTGGTTCTGCAGCAGATACTTCTATATCTTTTCCGAGATGGCAGCAGGGTGAACAGACTGTGGCTGGGGTGGCTGCTGTCTGCAAGTACCCTTTGGGCTCTGTGCAGACACCTCACTTCACTGAGGTCACTGATGCTCTGTACATGAGAACCAGTGATGTTCTGGGCAGTTTTAATCACCCGCTGTAGAGCATTGCTATCCTGGACTGTGCACAAACCATGCCAGTTCATGATGTTTCCAGTCAGTATGCTTTCTATTGCTCCTCGGTAGAAGTTAAACAGGATCTTGCTCTGGAAGTTAGCCTTCCTAAGTTTCCGTAGGAAGTAGAGCCTTTTCTGTGCTTTTTTAACTTTTGCAGGAAATAAGGTAATAAATAAAAAAATAAATAAGGCAATACAGGCAATGTGAAAGGCCAAAGCAAGCTTTTTCTTGAGAATAACTGAAATCTGGCAAAATATTAATAAACAAACCGGTAGAGGGAACAAACAGGATAGAAGAGAATTGGCGCTTAATATTAACGATGAATTGGTGAAAAATCCTGTCATCTTGGCTACTGAATTTAATTTAACATTTCTTTAGGAAAATCAGTACAAAAGATATCTCAGATGTTTAATCCACCTGATTGGGGTTGTAAATCTATCAACCATTCACAGTCAGTTTTCAAAATAAATGAAATATCTGAAATAGAAGCGGCAATATTATCAGTGCTCTGAACAATTTCGAAGCTAAGGATGATTACGGACTTGATATCATTTTCTTAAGGGAACACAAAGACTCTGATTGGTCCGATTACACGTATGGTAAATGTGTAAATTTAAACACTCTGTTGTCCCATTAGCTTGGAAGGTGAGCACGGTCAGTCCAATCTTTGAATCTGGGGATAAAAGAGACATAGACAACTACAGGCCAATCAACATCCCCTCATCCCTTCATCTCAAAAATTATAGAGAAGAGGGTAGTCAAACAATTAATTGTATATCTGAACAATGGCTACATCCCATTGCATCCCATGCAGTTTGGATTCCGTGCCCTCCACTCAACTGAATCAGCAACAATTGTGTTTTTAGAAAAAAATCAAAGGCTTCTGGGGTAAGAGTGTGGTTTGTTGGTGCTGTATTTTTAGATTTGAAAAGGGCATTTGATAGCATTGACCACCAAGCCCTTTTAGCTAAGTTAAACCACTTTAACTTCTCTGAACAAGCCTAATATAAGCCAAATAAGTCATACCAATTCAAACAGGAAACAGTGTGTAATGGTCAGCGGTATGTCCAGTGGGTGTCCCACAAGGTTTCGAACATCAGTGACCTACCAAATGCATCCAAAGACATGAACATACACATCTATACATATATATATCTGTGTGTCTGTGCCCGTGTGTGTGTGTGTGTGTGTCTGTGTGTGTGCGCACGCGTGTGTGTGTGATTTTGTCAATAAAGTACTCTGGTTGGTGGTCTGGTCCATAAAAACCATGCTGATCGCTAAAGGCTGATGGTTTTTACCGCCAGAGGCAGCACACAGTCGGTAATGGTGGTGTTATGTGTGTGTATATATGTGTGCGTGTGTGTGCTTTGTTTTGTTTCTGGGTGTACTTTTTGATGGAACAAATTATTACAAGCATAAGGCCATTACATCCTAAATGGACTCATATGACCTTCTGGCTCGTTGGGGTCTCAGATAGAGAGTGTAATAATCCAATAGGCTTGACATAAATACGTTTGTTCTGGCTAAAATTATGAAAAAGGCTAACAAGGTAACAGAGAGAGTCTCTGGCTTATCTTACTCCCAACTATCTGGATCCCTATAAAGGAGCCTTGTGACACTCAAGTGACACAACCACAGTTAATACCGCTCCGCTGCTATGGGTTGAGGCTAAAGGTAATACAGTTTGAAGCATGCATAGTGCCTTTATGAGAAGTAGATGTTTGCCAGAGTGAGATAAGTGATACAGAACAAAGATAGTTCTAGGATGTTTAGCTGAGTTAAGCAAAATGACTAGAAACAGCCTTGCTGCTGCAAGCCTTGCTCCATCAAAAATGAAAAATACTCTCAATATCCAAAGTGTGATATGTATATTTTCTATCTTGTATACTGAGCACATGCCAACATATCTGCAGTTTGACAAGGCTGTACTAAAAACCATGCACAGCAACCAGCTGTTCTGTGGACCGTAATACGCACCACTAATAGAATAAAAACTCATGGAAATCTGACCCCCAGCTGCTGTGGCTAGGAAATAGCCTTTGTACATGGGGTGCTTGTTCTACCAGGTGAGCCACTGAGCAACCCAACAGATTTATTTTAATGTGAAATATAAAAGCAAGCTCTATGATAGTCTCATGACCTGTCCATGGTGTACCCTGCCTCTCACCCAATGTGTGCTGGGATAGGCTCCAGCCACCCCGCGAGCCTTAGGAGGATAAAGCCGTTAAAGCAAATGAATGAATGAATGAATGGAAATTTAAAAACGCCCATAAGCTTGCTCTGCTGTGTCACATTACCTCTAATACAGTGAAATATCCATTTTATGTGTCAGAAGGCCACAGAGCTGCATGCAGAACAAAAAAAAAACAAGATTTGGATAAAAAATTGTCAGTGTGTTCCCTTGCAGGTAAGTGTGCAGCAGCTTGGTGTTAGTGTTATATCACAAAATCATAATTAAGATTGAAAACAATCATAATTCTTATTGGCCTCTCTTGTGTGCCCCACAGGGAGACCTATATCCCTATTATTGTACATTCTTCAGTATGAGTGAATAGGTCATATTTGAGTTGTGTACAGAAATAATTAATAATTCTCTTAAAATCTTAAGACTATTTGGGTGCACATATTACTTCAATGAACTGCTGTAAGGGAGCATTAAAATATAGGATGAAAGTCTCGACTGAGCATTGCAGGAGTTGCAGTAATGGACATGATGGATGGAGACAGAGTTTCTAGCGATGGCCTCACAAAGGGTGATATTTCCTTACATTCTGGCATGTTTATTGGTGATGCTTAATGGACTCAGGCCAGGAAAATTGTGGACCTTTTGTCCATGAATTTGTTGCCTTAGTGCATGCTGAGACACCTACACACCTATCCCACCCTGAAAAGCAAAAGATCAACAAAACATACGCTGTAGCAATTATCCACTGTACACTGTTTGCCGGTTTTCAGTTGGGAAGCAAGTTTCCTCAAACCTGGTATGCTCAGCTACTTTTTACAATAAAAACAACTTAGTCTTCCACTTTTCTAATGGATTTTTATCTTATCTCAATGCATTAATGAGCAACAATTTCCTGATTTTAACCATTAATGTATTCCGTTTTTTTGCTGATTTTCAAATATATTAGCCAGCAGCTTTTACCTAATTTAAATGGATCTCTTTCTTTTTTTCCGTATAATTTGACCAAAGTGCAAAGGGAGGCGTAAACTAATCCTGGGAAACCTGATTATCTGTGGTCATTGTATCTTTTAAGTCATCGATACAAGGTATTTTATTCCTGTCATTATTGGTCAGAACGAGACAGCATATTATGCTGTAATGTTGTTGTCTGCAGTCCTCCCTTTGCCTCGCCAGAACACACACAAACACACACACACACACACACACATAAATTTCTGTTCTTCAATGTTCCATAGCACGCACACACACAAATACACACAATCACAAACCAACTTTATAACTTATCTCTTTCCTTTCAGCTGTGTTAATGGAAGCAGACCACAAATCCAGCAATGTTTTAAATCCCACTGTTAAATTCTAACTGTTCACTAATGCTTCCCCTCAATTTACTAATGTGTCTTCGCAGCAAAAGCCCACGAGTCAGCAACCCTCAACAGCCCCCCCCAAAAAAAACCACACACACACAAAGGCCATTTTGGCCCATTAAGTGGCATTAGAGCCCCTTTTTGGCAGGTTATTCTGACTTCATGACACCGCAGTAGCATTCCATATTCACCCTGTAAGACTCTAAGTCTCACCGCACATTTCCCATCACAAACCACCACTAATGCACTGGTCACACTGTTTGAGAATATTAAAATTCTACAGACCACACCTCTCCCCATCTGCCTTTTCTCTCTGTGCGTGATAGCCCTTTTGCTTTAGCAGCACCTGCTGTACGGTGTCCATATTAGGACATCCTCACGTGTCAGGGTTCAGAGTCAGACCTTAGATGAAAAGGCATCAGGTCTCAGAAAAAACACCATCAGGTCTCAGAGAAAACACAGTCAGACTTCAGAAAAAAAGGTCATCAGACCAAACAGCCTCAGAAAAAAAGTCGTCAGACAAAACACCCTTAGAAAAAATGTCGTCACAGAAAAAGTTGTCAGACAAAACAGCCTCAGAAAAAAAGTCGTCAGAAAAAAGGACTCCCGGGAATAACCGACTGGGGACCTTATATACGTCATCCAGATGCGACGTGAACTGTACTGATGCAGGCGGCGAGCACATGGAAGGAACCAAGCGTAAATTTTATTTATTCTTTTTCTTTTGTCTTACTTCAGCCACTGTTGAGATATGTCCTTTCGAATGCTACGTTTCTTAACATTAACAGGAATATCCAGTTACGTGTAAGTGCTGCCTTATAGCACTAACAACATGGATTTTGAGATTGACAAAAAATATACACCTCGAAAATTACCACTCTAGCTCAAATTCTAAAGGCTACAGCAAAAGTACACGTACACGTTTAAATATATGTGAACTGTAACGGTGCAGTAAATTATATAGGACTGTCAAATAACAAAATGTCAATAATGAGACTGGTAACATCAGTACAAGTGACAAGCAATCATTAGCTTAGCGATTAGCGCTTAGCGTTACCGTGTTAAAATAGTTACCGTTTTCTAGGTCTTTTTTTAGCTCCTCGTATTGCTGGACTCTGGACATATTTTTTTTAATGTTAATCTTAATTAATGTTAAGAAAGGTAGCATTACAAAAGAACATATCTCAACAGTGGCTGATATAAAACAAAAGAAAGAGAATGTCCATGTACTCGGTGCATGCATCAGTATAGTTCAAGTCGCATCTGGATGACGTGTTTATGGTCACCAGTTGGTTATTCCTGGAAGTCTGTTTTTTTCTGACAACTTTTTTTCTCAGGCTGTTTTGTCTGATGACTTTTTTCCTGAGGCCGTTTGGTCTGATGACTTTTTTTCTGAGGCCGTTTTGTCTGACGACTTTTTTCCTGAGGCCGTTTTGTCTGACAACTTTTTTTTGTGAGGCCTTTTTTTCTGATGACTTTTTTTCTGAAGCTGTTTTGTCTCTGACTCTGAACGCTGACACCTGAGAATGTCCTAATATGGACACCGTACTGCTGTTTATGTTTCCCCTGGTCTTTGCACGTCCTGGTAGGCAGTGTCAGTGTACTACTGGGATGATCTGGCCAGTCTCTCAGGGACAGCTTATTTAAGGGTGGGTTGTATCAGCTCCCTCTCTTCTTTCATCCAGCACCATGTTCTTGTTTAGTTGGCTGAAGCCCTGTTAAGTTTAGTTGTTTCAGTTTACACTCTTCAACACCTTACATTCATCTCTCACTCATACATCTGCTGACACACTGATAAAACTGATACACCTAATAACTTGACTATGTTTTTGAATATTAGCTTGAGTTAATTAATAAATGTTAACACCTTTCAGGTTAACCATGTGTCTGCCATATTTTGTCATGGCTCGTGACTGTGGCAGTGTCATGGTAACTTTGCCATAACCAAGGTTTTTTTTAATTGCACTCTGTCATGATGTTGACGGTGATGATAAGAGTCTCATGCATATGTGCATAGGTTTCTGAAGGCTACCATCAAACTTTATTTAGAATAGATTGCTTTTGTGCATAGACATAAAAGTCCAAAGCTCCGTTAGAAGATTGTATAAGCTGCAGTAGTCACCACTCTGAACAGGTAATCACATGGTAACATGCTAGATTTTGACATTTCCTGTGTACAATAAAAGTTTTTGGTAGTAGCTCTGCAAAGAAAAGGTCTTGGGGTCATCAAAATCAAATTGCCCAGTAAGCATGGCTTTTTGTGTGCTGAAGGCAAGATTGCTTGGTCACTAAGAATTATCCAATACATTTTCACCCCAAGTCGTGACATATTGCTGCTTTGCAGGGGACTTATAACGTAGTATTATGTTATTATGTATTAGGGTATAGGGGTAGGAGGCACATGGTATCCCACTTAGACGGGAAATGAATTCTGGACATGAAAATCCAGGGTTTGTTGGACCCATCCCCGCCCCCCTTGCCTGCCCTTTAGGTGCCCTCATACTGCTTATATTATGTTGTTACCAGCAGCATTTCGACCTGATGCTGTCATATCCTTATCCTCTAACCTGTTGTTGTCAGCATTAAATGCCCTGACCCTAAAGTAAAGCCATTAAACTGTATTCATATCATATTTTATACCAAAACTACTACTGGAAGTACAGGAAATAGTTTAATGTTGGATTGTGTATAAATAATGTATGAATTTGAGATTAAAATATGGTTGGTGATGTATATACACGTATATGATATATATATATATATATATATATATATACGTATATATACATATATATTGTTTGTTTTTGTTTTTAGCATGTTTAGCAAAACAGCATGGCTATCTATTTCTATTCTCTGCCTGTTTATACAAAGACTATGGTTCTCAGTTCCAATCCCAATGGTTCCAATTGAAGACGTAAATCTTTAAAACGCATCACAAATATATTGTTTAATTTTTAAAAGCATTTAGTATTTTAGTAAAACACACACGTTATCAAACACTGCAAAACGACACAATCTGCAGATGTTTGGGGACTACTTTGAGGGGCAGATTAGTCCACATTTGGTGCTCTATTGAGTATTTTTGGCTGCAGGACAGTGTATGAGGGATTGAGTCAAAATAAACTACAGTGTGTGTGTCATGAGGGAACATGTCAACAGGTGCAACAGTGTGGCTCACTGTTGTAACAGTTGAGCAATATAGCACAATATAGTTGTTTAGGTGCTGGTTTGGTGAGTACATTTGACCATGAGAATAACAGAATATCATTTGTCCATTAAAAATGAAATTGTCCCACACTTTAAGTTTTCAACCCTTGTCAACTTCCAATAATGTTAGAGAAGGGTTTTTTGTTGTTGACATAACAAACCTCTATATTTAAGTTTAGGAAGCTAAAACTTCACTCAACAGAAGTATGAATGCAACACTTTTATCTTGTACTTCTATTATCTACTATCTACTTCTATCTATGCTGCTATTTTGTGGTTGCGAATTTGTTAAAATCAGTGTTAGTGGGCACTTGATGCCACCATAATACATAATACAGCCGCCTGACAGGTGTGGCATATCAAGATGCTGGGTAAACAGAAAGCGTACTATCTGTGTTCTTGGGCCGCTCAAAATAAAATGCTGTGCCACAGATACCTTGAGTTTTGAAGGAGCTATTGGCATGCTTACTGTAGGACTATCCACAAGAGCTGATGCCCATCTAAAAGTAATACATTTAGCCACCATGATATCACCCATTAGTTTGTGGACTCACATTTTAAAGTCAAGTCAAGTCAAGTCAAGTCAAATCAGTTTTATTTATAGAGCCCATTATCACAAAACATGGTTTGCCTCAGAGGGCTTTACAGTGTACGACATCCCTCTGCCCTTAGACCCTCACATCACCCAAGGAAAAACTCCCGAAAAAGAACCCCTGTAATGGGGGAAAAAAAAAGGAAGAAACCTCAGAAAGAGCGGTAGAGGATGATGAGGGATCCCTCTTCCAGGATGGACAGACGAGCAATAGATGTCGTAAATAACAAATGAAATACAATCATGACAAAAAAAGGAAAGAGAAAGAGAGAGGGGGAGAGAGGGGAGAGAGGCACGGCAATAATAAAAACAGATGCATGTCATATTACAATAATGGTAAGTGTGAAATTTTTAATTGCACTCTATAATGATGTTGAGGGAGATGATAACAGTCTCATGCATATGTTGAAAGGGAGGTGTCCAAAGGCAAGATCACAGCATTGGCACAACCAGGACCAGACCACAATCAGGGCGAGCGGGGGGCACAGTATCAGTACAGCCACAGCACGAGCACAACCAAAGGCAGGGTCGCAGCATCAGCACAGCTATCACCACGGTCAGGCACAGTCAAGGTTACGGCCAGGATCCAGGAAAACTAGGAAACAAGGGAGCAGGAATGCTCCCGAGAGGCAGCAGGATTAGCGTAGTGCAATTCAACAGACCCAGGCTCTGTAATCATGAGCCCTAGGTAGTGAGAGTACCAAATGGCTATCACAGAGCTAAGCTAAGCTTGCGAATGGCAATGCAGTAAACAGACATGCATGATTTTCAGATGGCGGCATTGAGAGAAGGAAAAGGAGCTCAGCGTATCAGAAGAAGTCCCCCAGCAGGTTAAACCTATGTCAGCCTAACTATGGGCTGGTCCAGGCAGCCTGAGCCAGCCCTAATTATAAGCTTTATCAAAGAGGAAGGTCTTAAGTCTACCCTTAAAAGTTGAAACGGTGTCTGCCTCCCTGACCGAAATCAAAGCCTCATGGTTTACATTTTGGTTGTTCTCTTTGGAGCCAGAATAGATCACATTTGGACTTGAGGGTGGAAATGAGGGGTGGATCAGAAGAAGAAGAAGAATTCTTTACTGTCACATGTACATTGTACAGTAAAATTGTTCACTGCCTTTAACCCATCTTTGCGGGGCACTGAGCAGCGACATGCCAAGCTCAGGGACAAGCACCCTGGTCATGGAAGCTATCGAAGACCATATCTGCAAGTTTTCTGACCCATAATAACCTTACATTTGTCCATTGTGATTGTGAAACATAAATATTGTTCATTTGGTAAATTTTAGTTTTGTAGCCTATGTATCTGTTTACATTTGCTGATATGGGTTCTATAATGATAATTTTGGTTACAAGACAATGACAGTTATCAAAGCCTGCTCATGGACATTTTTGTGCCGTTTGTATTTCAGTTTCACAGTCAAGCACAGTCAGTAAACTTAAAGACGACGCAACTTCCTTGGTCTGAGAGTCTTTCTGAGCTAACCTGATTGTTTGGCTAGCTGGATAAACTGCTTCATCAACAAAGAGGGAGGCCAGCATAGAAAGAATGAGAGAATACCAGAAAAAAAAACAATATGTCAGTCTTTAATGAAACCTGGAAGGCACTCATCTCTCATCTAAACCTCAAACACAACTAAGACAAATCCACGTACATGTCTACAAGTCCCACATAACTGACACCCTGTCATGTCAAGGAAATTGTGTTAAGTTGTTTTTAGTCTTGTGTCTATGTTGTCTTGTGATTTCCTGTTTTATTTTGAATCCTAACTCTCCTCTCGTTTCAGGTCACCCACTTCCTCCCTTTGTGTGTTTTCCTGCCAGTGTGATTGTCGGCCCCGCCCTGATTGTCTCCACCTGTTTCCCCTTACCTTGTGTATATATAGTCTGCGTCTCACTTTGTCCTGTGCCAGTTCGTCTTGTCTCATCTGCCAGTGAACCAGCGCCATATTCATGCCCAAGTCAAGTTTTGTTGTTGCCCTCTCATTCGTATTGTTCAGGTTTGAAACCTATTTTTATTTGATACTTTGTTGGACTCTTGTTTTCTTGATACCTGATTTTTATTATTATTATTATAATATAATATTATTATATTATTTTTTGTTGATACTTTGTTTCCTCTTCTGAGAGTTTTTGTTGTTACCTTTTCCTCTTCGGAGTGATTTTGATTTTTGCATCTGCCCTGTGTAAAGACTTTATTGCTGCCTTTTTTTGTTTTGTTTGTTAGTTTATTTTGACATTTTTTTAAAATCTGGTGTCGTGCATTTGGGTTCAGTTCCAGTTCAGTCTTGTCACACCCATTACTCATCCGCTATTACACATACATCACTATTATTATTGTTATTATTATTATTATTATTATTATTATTATTATTATTATTACTACTAATTAATCTACAACTCACTCATTCAACCATATTATTGACACTCAAATACAGCATTATTGAAACCATGGCAATTAACTGTTATTCATATTTATATTCTTCTCCTTCTTATTATTATTATTGTACAAACACCATCACCCAGGGGTCCGTTTCACAAAGCAGGTTCAACAAACTCTGAGTGTAACCCTGAACTCTGAGTTGATCTACTCCGAGATGGGAAACTCTGAGTTTCCGGTTCCAGAAGAGCTGATTTGAGTTGGTTTAATCAACTTGGAGTAGTTTCACCTGGAGTTAAGCGCGTGCACCACAACTATAAAAAGCCAGCATCAATGGAGCCCCGATTCAACGAGTCACCATGGCAACGACGAAGCGGAAGGCTGTGTTCTTCACTCCACTCGAATTGGAAATTTTAATGCGCTCATATGCGGAGTTTGAACACGTTTTTAGAAGGAAGTGCAACACTGCTGCAGCTGCAAAAGAGAGGGAGACGGCGTGGGAGAACATTGCTGCCCGGGTCAATGTGTAAGTTTAAATGTAGTCCTTTGCAATCACAATACTATTACAGGGGAAAACTGTTTGAATGGTAGCGTATTAATTTATTTCATTTTATTTCATTTAGGTGCAATCCCGCGGGGGAGAAGCGCACGTGGCAGCAGCGCACGTGGCAGCAGCGCACGTGGCAGCAGCGCACGTGGCAGCAGCTTAAGATGAAATATAAAAACATTGTTCAAACAGGTAAGACCTCGGCACAATCTCATGGAGGCACCTCATTTTGATCATGTTTTACATTGTAAAGTAGCCTAAATATTAAGTGGCTGTTATCCCACACATAGCCTAAATGTCTTCATCCATATAATGATTTGTTAAATAATTAAGTCTAGTTAAACTAACACAGACTTCTACTCAGCCAACAGAAAGAAAGCAGATGCCCATAAAACGGGTAGTGGCCCTGCACCTCCACCTCTAACAGAGGCGGAGGAGCTGGCCCTAAGCCAGAATTTTGGAAGGCCAGTGGCTGAGGGAATCCCTGGAGGGAGTTCCTCCTCTGAGACCACCCCCCAAGACATATTACATTTTATAAAATGTAATATGCCTATAAATATATTTTTAAAGCATATTCATACAAATATTCCTTTCTCTTTCATGTCTTTTTTTTTCTTTTGGCCCAACAGATTCTGATGGTGCTATCTGGCTGGTGGAGCCCCTTCACGCCACAACAGGCCTTGTAACTGTAAGTAGGCAATACTCCAAAGATTTTGCCAAATGGTAGTTTAAGTATACTGAAACATATCACTCATCTAGGATGAAGAGGATGAAACTGTGTCTGCTGCCTTTACAGAGGGGGATTCAGAAAGGCATACAGAGGTATGTTACTAATAGTTGTCTTCCCATTCACATTTCTTAACATTCTGGTGGAATATAGAGTGTGACATTTAGCCTACACTGAAGTATTGCACATTCTCATCCTTTTTAACAGAGCATGGCTGGGCAACAGCAGGACGGTCCCTCAACTTCCACTGCGCAGATGGACACAGTGAGATGGATGTTCAGTAAACACCAGAGGTTCATTCTGTGGAATTCATGTGCAACTGTATAATTTAACGTTGTCTACGTGTTCCCAGTTACCAGTAAAAGAGATATACAAAATACACTTGCTGAAAAAAAGAGAAAACAGATAAAGAAATACAATACTTGGACCGCCAGATCAGGAGGGCCAATCTGGAAATTGAAATACTGGAGCACAAGTTAGAGGTGGGTGCATGGTCACAGATGAATTATGTTAACTATTGGAACATTAACTAAACTAGCTCTTTTATTAGCAGGAAATAAAGAAGACCAAATGAAATGTGTATCATGTCTTTATTTGACTGCTGTGGAGGTGATGATGGTGACTTAAACTCTGAAATGATTATGGCATATGGTGTCTCTGACTGCTCTGCCGTCCTGGATAGCTGGCAGGTGGATGGTGTCATCATCTGGGTCTTCAATTTGTAGGGCAGGGTGTTGCTCTCCTCTAATAGTGGCAATATTATGAAGAACACATGCCACAATAATATCACAGGCCCTCTCAGGGGTCACCCTGAGGTGACGCAGGCACTGGAAAGGGGCTTTCAGCAGGCCTATGGTCATCTCCACCCGGGCTCTTGTCCTGCAGTGAGCCCGGTTGAAGTTCTGTTGGGGGCCTGGTTCAGGGTCAGGGTATGGGGTCATCAGCCTAGGTTGGCATGGGTAACCCCTGTCACCCAGCAGAAGGCCATCAAACTCTCTTGTAACATATAGTGGATACATTACAGTATATTAAAGGAGGGAGACAAGTGAATTATATTTTGAAAATCTTTAGGCTGCTTACCACGTTGCAGTCTGTTGCTCAGGTTAGACTCACGATAAATCCTTGAGTCATGAACAGATCCAGGCCACTTGGCCTCCACATTGGAAATCATGTGTGCAGCATCACATACGATCTTGACAGTGCAGAGAATGACAGATGTTGAACTATGACGCAGTCTTTAACATTTTGAAACAGTAGTCAATCTACCTGTAGCCTACCTGCACATTTATGCTGTCTGTCCGTCCTGGAAGAGGGATCCCTCACTATCCTCTACTGCTCTTCCTGAGGTTTCTTCCTCTTTTTTTTCCCCGTTACAGGGGTTCTTTTTGGGGAGTTTTTCCTCGGGTGACGTGAGGGTCTAAGGGCAGAGGGATGTCATACACTGTAAAGCCCTCTGAGGCAAACCATGTTTTGTGATAATGGGCTATATAAATAAAACTGACTTGAAAAACTGACTTGAATGGACTTCCTATTCACATAATTGGCTTCATTATGTGAGGGAGCTGTGATGTGGATGTGTGTGCCATCTATGCAGCCAATCACACTGGGAAATCCTAAAAGAAATTAAAATTACTAATCCCAGTCTGAGGTTGCAGCACAATGTCATTAACGGAATATGATTCAAAATTAATTTAACAGATCTCTACATCATTCACCTGCAATCCTGTGGAACTCCTCCTTGATGGCTCTGACAGGTTTATGTCCAGGGAAAACGACAAAGATGTGTAAAAGTCGTTTCAGGGCCAGGTACACTTTTCTCACCGCCCTGCATACAGTTGCCTTGCTTAAATGTTCTGCATCTCCGACATTATACAAGAAACTGCCATTTGCAAAGAACCGCAGCGCAACACACAATATCTGATGGGATGTGAGAGCATGACTACAGTTGGTAATGTTGCAAATGTAAGGACGGATTAGGTTGTGTGTGTATTATATGGACTGTGATGTGAAACAGTACCGCTCAAAAAGATAACTATCCGGAAATGCGAGAACATCTATCCGTGGTCTGAAAACAATCTCCCGACGAATATTTAGGCCTAATTCTCTGCGCAGTAATGCTGCTCCTTCATCCGCTGGATCATTAATGAAAGGGCATGCCATTTTGACAGACGGCAGAACTACACTCCGACACTCGCCTGCTGACTGAATGAATGAATGAGGAAATCAAATAGCGTATGTGGCTGAAAGAGGGCGGAGACTGAGAGAAACTCGAGGTTCATTGAGAAAAACCTGGTCCCGACCAGGTTAGGTTTATCGAGTCTGTTACTACGGTAACTGACCGAGAGCTTAAGTTACCCCTCTCTGTGAAACAGGCTAGAGTTACATGTCTTTCTCTGTTTTGAGTTACCTCCCTTTTTGAAACGGAAAACTCAGAGTTTCCCTCATTTCAGGATTAAAAGACTCAGAGTTTTCACTAAACCTGCTTTGTGAAATGGACCTCAGATCTCTCTCTTGCGCACACACGCGCACACACACACACACACACACACGCCCATCTGCCTACATGTTTTTGCTGTATCTGTGTTTTGGTTTTATGTTTTATTTTCACCACATTCTGTTACCCAGCAGTTACAGCCTGTGCTGTATCCTTTTTTAATTTTTTTTGCTGTCTTGTGTCATTGTGTGAGTCATTGTTTGTCTCTTCTGACTGTTTTAATGTCACTGTAATTCACAAAAAAGGAACATAAAAAAAGAATAGAAAAAAGAGAAGATGTTCTTTAAAAAATGGGCTTCAAAATCCAGCACTGTGAATGATCAATAAATCTTGTTCATTGAGGGTAAAGATTTTGTTTGGTCTGATAGGGATATAACTCTATATATGGCATTTACAATTGTATTTTGTTGGTAGAGGTGACATTAGTTAAATCTTATGTCGAAAAAGGAAAATGATAGCTTACAATCTTTAATTGCAATGGATGACTTAAGACATCTCTGTCATCTTTCTTTGAATGAGTCTGCATTTTATAAAATGGTCAGGTACTCTAGGTAGTCTGAGTCCTACCTACCTTCTCTTCTGGTCAAACTTACATTCTTTAACACAAAAATCTACAACATCTACTGCAACCTGACCACAACCCCTGTGGAACCCCTAGGACATCCTACACCCCCTCCTTTGCTACTCTGCCTCTGTCATAGTTCTCCTCTGTCTCCCCCGTGGACCTTCCCAGTTTGATAAAGGGGATGAAACACTCGATCTGTGCTCTGGACCCCTTCCCATCCAACCTTGTCAAGAACTGCCTCCCAGTCATCTCCACAGTCTTCCCAGCTATAATCAACTTTTGCCTCAGTTCTGGCTCAGTCCCCCAACCCCTCAGACTGGTGGCTGTCACCCCCATTGTCAAAAAACCCAGCCTTGACCTCAACAACATGAGCAATTTCCAACCCATCTCAAATCTCCCTGTCTAAAATACTTGAACGTGCTGTTGCCTCACTCACCTCAACTCCAATGACCTGTTCGAACCATTTCAATCTCGATTTCAATCCCAACACAGCACTGAAACCCTCCTCAAAGTCACCAACGACCTCCTCTTCTTCTCAGACTCTGGTAACCTTAGTATTCTCATCCTTCTAGACCTTACAGCAGCCTTCAACACCATCAACCACACCATTCTCCTCTCCTGTCTGGAATCTTCCCTCAACATCACAGGTTGTGCCCTCTCCTGGCTGAGGTCATATCTCATAAACCATCACATCACAGTAAATTCAAATACCTGTTAGGAGATCTAAGAGGGCAATTTGTAACGTAACACATGACTCTGAAAACCCTTTTGTTCAATTTGTTAAATGACCATACATAACATCACATTTGTACCATGGGTTCTAACAACTTGGTGATTGCTTCTTCTTACTACTGATATAGAATTACCATTTTATTTATCATTATACAATGAATACAAAATAAGATGTAACTACAAAATTGGTTACGAGCTTACTAATAACTAAGGCCACTAGATGGCAGTATAGCTCCATTACAACAAAGGGAATAAAACATGCTTTACCTAACTCATTCAAATTACAAGAGAAAAAAATGGGAGGTGCTCCTATCTGTTTACTGAAGCACGGAGACAACCTCACCCACAGGCACAAAGATTACTTTAACTTACAACCTTGGTCCAAGTCATTCTGTCAGATGTTAATCTCAACACAGGGTTATATAATGGCTTTACCCAATGTTCGGCCTTTTGTCATCTCAGCAGGGGGGGCAATAAATGATGGTTGCTTGGTATTGCCTGGGTGACCCCAGGAGGTCATTCAGACGTCTTACATCCTGTGGTATGCTGGATGGGGCCTCAGGAGTGCTTACCTCCCACCGTATGTCAGGATGGAGGGTGTCAGATACTAACACTTTCCTGTGGCTTAAAAGGCAGAGCGTGTTTGCAGACATCCCCAGGGAGTATTAATTAAGTTAAATAACGACCCCCTGTTGGATGTTTTGGGTTCGTAAAACAGTGTCTCTTGACGTGTTCCCTACTTGCATACGGGAACTCGAGTTCTGGAGTTTTTCAAAAAGGAAAATGACAGCGACCATACCAAGGCAGTCCACTACATCTACATACTCCCTCTTAGTAACATAATTTGTTGCCACGGTGTCAACTTCAACTGCTATGCCGACGACATCCAGCTCTACATCTCCACCAAATCCATCACCACAGCAACTCACTCTACTCTGACCTCCTGCCTCAATGATATTAAATTCTGGATGCAAGCCAACTGCCTAAAATGGAACTGTGAAAAATCTGACATCACCATCATCATTGGTCCCAAATCTCTCACTAAAACCACTCAAGACTTCTCCCTCACCACTGACCACTCCACATT
Organism: Plectropomus leopardus; assembly: GCF_026936395.1. Taxonomy (NCBI): domain Eukaryota; kingdom Metazoa; phylum Chordata; class Actinopteri; order Perciformes; family Serranidae; genus Plectropomus; species Plectropomus leopardus. The sequence continues at coordinate 38,297,414 of NC_142182.1, forward strand.
GCACTCGTCCCCACACATCGGCAACCTTGGCATTATCTTTTACAGCAACCTCTCCTGTGTAGATCAGGACAACCACATCACCAGAACTGCCTTCTTCCATATTAATTCAACTAAAACACTTGAGAAGAAACTTGTGCTCCAGAAAAGGAAGCACTCAATGAAGATCCTAGGGTCACTGGTCAGCAGTTATGACTCAAATATAAAGGCCAGAGAACAGTAATAGAAAACAAGGAAGAGGAGGCAGAGCCAGGGTGGCAGGTCTGAACGGACTAAAAACCACCCCCGCCGGATCGGGCTGAAAGCTCTACAACCTACCCCTCCTACCCTGTCTCTGCAGCTGAAACCCTGATCCATGCCTTCATCACCTCCAGAATCGGTTACTGCAATAGCATTCTCTATGGCTCATCACTCAAAGTCCTCAATACACACATTCAGAACTCACCTTCTCACTCACTCCCACTCCTGCGATCATATCACCCCGGTCCTCCAGAACCTCCACTGGCTCCCAGCCCCACAATACATACACATCAAGGTCTCCTTCTCACTCATAAAGCCCTCTACAACCAGGCCCCCTCATACCTCACTCACCTGCTTATCTGCCACGCTCCTTCCTGCACCCTCTGCTCCTCCAATGCCAACCTCCTGTCTCAACCAACCAGGACCAAGTACCAAACCGGGGGCGCCATTGGAACTTCCTCCCCAAACACACCCGTGACTGCAGTGACCTTTCTCAGTTTAAATCACTCATCAAAACCCACCTGTTCAAAACTGCCTTCAATGTTTAATTTTTGTGCTGTATTTCTATGCTGTGTATCTTATTGTGTTTTTATTTGTATTGTTGTATTTTATCTGTATTCTTTTATCCTTTTTGCTATGTAAAGCATCTCTGAGTTCCCTGAAAAGCACTCTATAAATAAAATGTATTGTTATTATTATCATTATTATTATTATTACTAACACTAACACTGTTGACAGTCGCTGCTCCTTGGACCTTGAGTATGTGACTGTTAAATGCAAGCCAATATATAGGCCCTGGTAGTTTACTGTGGTAATGGTTACTGCTGTGTATATTCCACCAGATGCTAATGCTAACTTGACTCTTGGACATTTACATGACACCATTAGCAGTCAGCAGAGCTTGTATCCTAAGGCTGTCCACATCATAGCAGGGGACTTCAACCATGTTGATTTAAAAGCAGTGCCCCTTAAATTCCACCAGCATGTAAAGTGTGCCACTAGGGGTACAAATACACTGGACAAGGTCTACTCCAACATCAAACAGGGTTTCAGGGCTAGACCACCAGCATACCTGGGCCAGTCCGACCACTTGTCACTGCTCTTAATTCTGGCATACACCCCTCTCAGAAAAATTGCTCCTACCACATCTAGGACTGTTAAAACGTGGTCCAAAGGTGCCCCCCCCATTAGCTGCAGGAATGCTTTGAGAGGACAAGCTGGGATATTGTTTAACATCAGGACCTGAAGGAGTATACAGAAACTGTCTTGTGCTACATTAAGTACATTAGAAGCCCTGGATGACGAAGAGGTCCAGTGCCTGCCCAGGGTCAGAAACATCGCTTTCAGGTCTAGTGATGGGGCACAACACAGCGTTGCTAGAGCCAACCTGAAAAGAGGCATCAGAGAGGCCAAGGATGTTTATAAGAGGAAGATTGAGGACTTCTTCCACAGCAATAAAGCAAGGCAAGTGTGGCAGGGGGTTCAGCACATCACCAGTTAGAAATCCAGCAACCTCACAGCCATGGATGATGATGTTTTGCTGGCAGAGGAGCTGAACCACTTCTTTGCCTGCTTTAAAGTGGAGCCACCAGAGGCAGCCACTTTACATAAGCCCACAGCAGTCACATCTTCATGGTGGAGGAGCATGAGGTGAGGCGCGCCCTAAGGGCGGTAAACCCGAGGAAAGCTGTGGGACCTGATGGCATTTCTAGATGGGTGCTGAAGGACTGCGCTCACCACCTGGCTGGGGTCTTCTCCAAGATCTTCAACCAGTCCCTATCCCAGTCCACTATCCCATCCTGCCTGAAGTCCTCTATCATAGTTCCACTGCCAAAAAAGACCACCATCAGCAGCCTAAATGTCTTACTCCTGTCATTATGAAGTGAGAAACTTGTCCCAACTCACATCATCCCAAGCCTCCCATCCATGTTTGACACACACCAGTTTGCATACAGAGCTAACAGATCCACAAAGGACTCCATAGCCACAACTCTCCACACTACCCTGACACACCTGGAGCAGCAGAGGAGCTACGCTAAGCTGCTATTTTTTGACTTTAGCTCTGCATTCAACACCATCCTCCCTTACAGACTGGTGACCAAACTGACAGACCTGGGTCTACCTCACTCCACCTGCCTCTGGATCCAGGACTTCCTGTTGGATCACTCTCAGAGGGTGAGAATAGGTCCTCACATCTCCTCGGCTCTCATCCTCAGCACTGGCTCCCCACAGGGCTGCTTGCTGGGCCCCCTACTCTTCATCCTCTACACCCATGACTATGCCCTCGGCCACACCAGTAACAGCATCATCAAATTTGTGGATGACACCACCATAGAGGGACTCATCTCTGGGGGAGATGAGTCCGCTTATCAGGACGAGGTGGAGGGACTGTCTCTGTGGTGTGCAGACAACAACCTGGTCCTTAATACTACTAAAACCAAGGAGCTCATAATGAACTACAGGAGGAACAAAACAGTCATGCAGCTGCTTTACATTTGTGGGGAATGTGTGGAGAAGGTCTCAAACTTCCAATTTCTGGGCATGTACTGTACATGGAGAAGGACTTGACCTGGAGTGCATACACTACAGCACTGGTGACGAAGGCACAGCTGAGACTGTATTTTCCGAGGGTCCTCAGGAAGAACCATCTCACTGAAGAACTGCTGGTGTCCTTCAACTGCTGCTCCATAGAGAGCATACTGAGATATTGTATCTGTGTGTGGTTTGCCAGCTGCACAGCAGCAGAGAAGAAAGCACTTCAGAGGGTTGTCACCACCGCCCAGAAGATCATCGGCTGCCCTCTCCCCTCCCTGGCAGATCTTTACAGTTCCTGCTGCCTCAGTGAAGCCCAGACCATACTCAAAGATCCATCCCACCATGGACAGCTATTGTTTGAACTGTTGTCCTCAGGCAGACGTTACAGAGTTATGAAAACACGGACAAACAAATTGAAACACAGTTTTTATCCTAGAGCTATAACTTCACTTAACACCGTCCAAACTTGAACTGTGGATTTGAATTGTGAAGTGTGTTCCTGTGAGCTCTGAGAATGTCTTGTAGGCTTGCATTTTCCTTTTCTTCTTTATTTTTATTATAGTTTTATAGTTAGTTTTAGAGGCATTCTTATTTATTTATTTGCATTCCTATTTATTTATTTGTTAACATATGTGAAGCTTGCATTTTAATGTTTTTTTGCACTTGATGGGGTCTGCATCCAATTTCATTGTACATGTACAATGGCAATAAAGATATTCATTTTATTCTACTCTAAAAAAAACCTGCATTCAACAATGACACAGAAGCAAGTGTTCTTGCTGTCACCAATGCATATAATCATATAATGACCTTGCAGTCAAGAAATGTAAACGTGTTCCTCTGCAGAGCTGCTGTTGAAAAATGCCTTTTCTATGGTTCTTCTATCGTGAAACATACATGCAAACTCTATAAAGTTTAATGACTTTTCTTCTGTTATATGTGAGCACCACAAAACGCAAATGCTTTCATCACCTAAATGACTGGCAGCCGCCCTACTCAGCTGCAGCTGTCATCAGAAATGGGCATTGCTTCACGTAACATTTCAGAGGAGATGACATCTCTTGTCTCTACTTTTCCTGTATAAAAGAGGTTAGTAATGTGGGTTACTTTATTACCAAAACATGCTAAAAGACTGTTAACACCTTCTTTGTTTTGTTTTTATAAAATGTAATATGTAAAATTGTAGTTTTGGTCGAGTAAAAAGTTTTAACGCTTCCTGTCTGTTGTAACGGCAATTTTGCTAGTTTCCATATAAAAGCGTAACAAAAATTGCGGCCTTATTTTGTTATTATTTTTATTTTTCACCAAAGCCCCTTGACATATGCATTTTTTTTCAAAGTTGTTTAAGTTAGATAATATTAGAGAGAGTTAAATGAGCAGAAATTATGTGTTGTGGAAAACGTATTGAGTGTTTCCAGCTGCTCATTCAGGTTATGTGATCTATATATTAAAGCTGTAAACATGCTATAATAAGTCATCATTAAGAGTAGCCAACTATGTGTTAATTTAAATATTGTGTTGTTTATGTTTTCTAATGTGTCTAGTCAGGGCAGTAAACCATATAGGAGGCTGAATTACAGCATTTAAGATACTGGTTAGGTGCATTTTCAAGTTGGTAATAAGAGTTACTGATTGTGAGACATAATAGAACATCTAAAACCTTAAAACAGTGTTTGGTAACTGAGATACTCCTGTGTAAAAGCAGATTATTATTATTAATCAGCAGTCTATCAGCAGTTATGTTATTCCAGTGTTAATTTTAGTATAAACTGTGAATATGGAGAAATTTGAAACAGATTTTTATTAAAGTTTATTTCAAGAAAGAGAGAGAGGAAAAAAGACATAAATTCTGTGAATAAAGACAGAAAATGACACAAAGACACAACTAATGTCTCCTGTCTCTACTTTTCCTGTATAAAACAGAACACCACACCTGTTACAGGCGGCACAAGGCGTGAGACTTGTAACACCTTGCTTGCGCAGATGCTGTGATCCTGCTTGGAGCGACCTTCTACTGCCATTATGTGTCATGCCTTCACTATTAATATACACATGGGACTCTTATCAAAACCTACAATATTTGCATGTAACATCAAATGCTATCATTTAGTGCATTTAGTAACTTTACACCTATCACTATTGTTATATTACACGCTATTGTTACCATTATTGCTGTTGCATCTCTCCCCCTCTCCCCCATCTCTCTTCCCCCCTCCCTCTCTCTCTCTTTTTCTCTTTCCTTTTTATCATTATCACTTTTTGTCAGACACGTCTGTCCATCCTAGAAGAGGGATCCTTTCTCAGTTGATCTTCCAGAGGTTTCTACCATTTTTTTACCCTGTTACAGGGGTTTTTGGGGGGAGTTTTTCATTATATGATGAAGGTCTAAAGGAAGAGTGATGTCGTATGCTGTAAAGCCTCCTGAGGCAAACTGTGTTTTGTGATAATGGGTTTTATAGATAAAATTGACTTGACTTGACTCCTTGTCCACTGATTGAAAGGCAGCTTATTTTGCTCTAAGAAGAGCCTTCACCTCCCTATTTATCCAGGCTCTCTGGTCAGCGAATGATCTCACCTGATCTATTTATAAATGTATATATATGTATACAGTATATATATATATATATATATATATATATATATATATACACACACACACACACACACACACACACACACACAGTAAATTGTAATTGATGCAGTACATCAACTGTCATAATTCTTACTCATAAAATAATTTATAAAACTGTGCAATATTCTTTTCTGTATCTAAATGTATTATTACTCACACCACTCTTCAATGTATGACACATATTGTTGATACATGTGATACATATGATACATATTTTGGTAACACTTTCACACTTAGTGACTTATAATGCATTCCTAATGCATTACGAATACACTCATTAACATACATAATGCTTTCTGAGGTATTATATCAACAGCCATAAACCATAATAGCTGTGACTTAAAATGATTGATAAGTTGCAAGTGTCTTATGGATGCCCTTGACTAGTTATAACTAGAGATTGACTGATAGGGGTTATAATGCATTATAAATTCCTATACTCACTTACTCACACATCAACAATCAACAGTAGTACAGAGTCACAGTGTATTAACAATCCATGCTGTATCATAAGTTATCACCGTATGTGTCAAGTAAAGAGAGGTACACTGATGTAGAAGAATTCACCTCTCCATTCCTCCAGGCTTTCTGGTGGGGGAATGATTTTACTGCCTTTGTGATCACCACGTCATCAACACATTTGCTGATATAATACCTACAGAATGATGTCACAGAAGATACATATTCTTCAAGACTGATCTTGTTATCTTGTGTAGCAGCATCTGCAAATATTTGCCAATCTGTACGCACAACACAGCCAAAAACAGAGTTGCTGTGGCTTAATCTGTCCACAGTTTTAACTGTTGTTTTGACTCTTTCTTATCAGTTGACAATATGTTGGCAGAAGGAGCAGAGAAATATGATCTGACAGGCCAAAGTGAGGGCATGGGAGGGCTTTGTAGCTATCAGGGACAGATTTGAGGTCTGTTTGATTAAACTTACCACCTGCTATAAAATTCCCATCGGTTGCTTCATGATTTGCTGCTGATGGCGTCATACAATTCCTGCAGTGCATTTTTCAAATTTGCATCAGGGGGAATGTATAAAGCAACAATAAAAACACTGGTGAATTCTCTGGGCAGATAATATGGATGACATTTTAGCACCAAGAACTTGTGAGCACTGTCCATCCACTCAATCCCAATTTTAATTTGCCATTGTATTCTCCTGTGACTGGACATTAGCCAGAAGAAGGCTTGGTTAAGGGACAAGGTGGGTCAACCTTGCGCTGATGCCGGCTCTCCTCTCTCTCTTCGTCCAGCACTTACAATTTCGTTTCTCCTCTGACTGGCTGCTTGGTGTATGTATGTTGAGAATTTCTGGACCGAGAGAACGTACTGTATTGTACTGTACTTATTGTGCTTCCACGGTGCTAATAGAGTGAGTTGATATAATCAGAGGCAAGTTTTGGGGGATCTAGCGTCATTATTTGAACAAACAGGCAGCTGGGACCATCTGCTACTGCTGACCCAGGCAGTCTTTCCTGTTAAAGGTGCAGTAAAGATGACTGTTGCTGCTTCACAGGCTGTAACATACCTACAGGGAGGTAAAGAAATCATTTTAAAATTTAATTGCTTAATATTGAAAATTTAAACTATCTTGCTCCTAAATACAAGTCCAATTAATAGGCCTAGCATGTGCCCCCACAACCATTAAGTTTGCAAGTGGATCTCTGCAGGTCACAGTTTGTGACGGGGGATCAGGTTTTAACTCTCAGAGCCTGTCATTTTCAGGCTCTGAGAGCCAAGGTGTTTCAAAAAACACCTTAAATTATTTCCTTAGAACTTTTCTCTTAGTTAAACCTGTGAAAATGATGATAAATATCCTTGTTAATAGTATTGCGACAAGAGAAGTTTACATGATCTAAAAAAAGAAAGAGGAAAACATAAAAAGCATTAAAAACAACTGCAAGACAAAAAGAAATTTAGAAATATTAGTGTAAAAGGTTTGCCCCTTGTCTTTTCTGTCTTGTTCTGCTTATGTAATGATATTCAAAATAAAATAGGTGACTGTGGTGTGATGTATGTCATACAGTGGCTTTAGGGAGTGTGCAAGTCACATCTAGCAAGGCACAGGTCCTGACAGCTATGACCTCTGGCATCTGGCAGGGCTGCTGCTGGCAGGAGAGACACTGACACTTTGGCAGGGTCATTGATAGAGCATCAACGAACTAATAGGAGCATCAGTGAGCTGCTTTCACATGGGAACCTATTGACCTTCATCATCTGTCAGGGTGTTCTCAGTTTCAGCTATTCTGTTTCAATAATAAGTTCCACTGCTGAGAACAGACTAGACCACACTAAGGGTAGCATAAGGAGGGTTTATCAAGATATACAGCATGTTGACACCACAATGAAAATTCAGGAAAAGATGGTTTATCACCTACTATCATTAAATTTTACTTCATATTATTGTTATGTCAATTGGCCTCTCTTATTATAACCTTTAAAGGTCTTTTGTAAGATCTGGGCATAATTTTAGTTTAAAATATTTGAAAAATGAACGGGCCCTATTAACAGAGGGTGAAGAAGTAACAGCTTTGACGTTATGTCAAAGATGCCTGTGTATTGTATTGCAAATATATCCACTGCTAAGCAGCCACTTGATGGGCCGTCCCTTCTGTAATAAAATGTTGTGGCCTGAGAGGGGATAGAGAGTCAAAGTAGCCTCCAGTGTGCCGCAGGATAGGATGAACAAGCTAAGCCAGGTGGTGTTAATGCCTCCCCTCTGTTAATGTGTGTCACCCCCCTGGCTCTAACCTTCATGGTTAGAGCTAAGGGTTTTGGTCAGGTTTAGGTGAAGAGGAAACACGTCAATGGGAAACACTGGACAAACGACCACAGAATACGGAGCTATCCAAGGTCGGATATGTTTGTATTCATCAGAGATGTGGACAATATCCACAATACACATTGTATCTTGTACCCTGAAAAATCCAGAATCAGGATACCCATCTGTGAAATATACATAAAACATCCTACAATGTACTCTGCTTAAGAGCAGTGTCTCAGATCTTTTCATATATTACCAGCATCTTTGAAGTACCCTGTTTCAGATATCAGATATAAATGTACCTGATACCCATTACATTAAACTAATTTGTCAAAGATGCTTATGTTGTAATGTTTATCGATAGTATAATCTGTTAAAAATACAAGGTAAGGTGTCCCTTACCCCACACATCTTACAAAGACAAAGGAGCTTACAGCTAGCCTGAAAGATCCAGTGGTATACAATTTTATCTTTCACATATTCGATATCTGGAAAATATCTCATCTGTTGCATATGCTTCTGAATATTTACCGTATACATATCCTATAAGATACCAGTCATAATGTATATATCAGGACAAGGATCACAATATGAAAACAACAGCATCGTGAGATACAGCGAAATGCAAAGATGTTTTCCTTGAACTTGTACTATCCCAGCTTTATTCTACTACATAGAAATCCTGAACAAACAGCATGTTTTTAACATAGGCATTTTATGGTGTGATGGGAACTTACAAATTAAGCATGTACCTAATATTTTACATTTATATATGATCAAACAGTATCCGTAACATTTACGGCGAGTATAAAGAAAGATCTAATCTATAACTGGTCCCTAAATGCTATCTTATCCAGATATGATATCTGTTACGTATCATTTAGAATACCAAGTATATCACAAAGATGGCAGATCTGGGAAAATACCTTCAACAGATCGTCAGGCAACTGCATATACTAAGAGATACAAAGAAATGTGATGTGTGTACTCATATCACATCTGTCACATGTTGCTCATGTATATTGTCTGTATACATATCCCTTAAGATACCAGAGTCATTTTAGGGATATAACCATGGGCTGGTTGAAAATTTATGCTAATGTGGGACGATTTAAATCGGTTGACATTTTAAATGAATTGTGATGTATGTTTTAAACGGCATATGACTTTATACTATGACCTTGCTTGTTAGTACCAAAGCAGCTGTTGATTAACTCACCACTTTACTATGCTTTCTGTCAGGAGCCTGTTGAATGGCAATGTGTAGGAAATGACTATTGATTAATTCAGACTTTCCATAGAGCCCTTAACCATATCTATACTCCAAATGGTTCAACAGCTGCTTTGAATTTACTTTTTGCTATTCTGAATTAGGAGTTCTAAGATAATTTTAACATTAATTTCCAGGGAACACCATGAGCTTAATTAGATTTTTAAAAAATGAGAAAAATTACAACATTTTGTATCAATTACAAGAAACATATTTGTTTATAATTTTTTCTTAAATTTCAGTGAAGCCAGAATCCTAAATCTCATCGCATCATGAGTTAAGTGAATCGTTACATCCCTATATTGTATATTACAGTGCAAGGACCGTCTTGAAATTACAGCACTTGCATAGTGAGATAGAAAAATCTAACAGTATTTTCCTAAACTTGGCACTATCCCATCTTTATTCCACTACATAGAAATCCTGAACAATGGGATACCTTAGAAGAATTAGGTGTGGTGACATTTTGTCATAGTTTTACAGTCAGGATGTGGAAGCATTTAAAAATCAGCCATGTATCCAATATTTTAAATTCATTATTTATTTTAACTGACATCTGGTGTAAGCTATCAATATATTACAAAGATTTTATGTCATTTTTTACATATACAGGAAGTCAGTTAGTCATTTTATTTTAATCATTTGACTTTTTTTTTTAATGAAAATGCACAAATTCAGATCTTGATAATAAAGGAACGGAAGAAGCTAAAATAAAATGTTTTTTGTGTATGAAAGCTGAAGATCTGATCTTGATGTATTTGTTGTTGAGGTCTTGAAAGATTAGTAAATATGACTGAAAATGCTGATGCTGGCTGGCAACCTACTAAAAATACGGGGAAAGAGTTAAGACTAGTAAATATTCTCATACAGATGTGTACAGGTTGGGACTCATCAAACCTATAAGGCTTCCAGATCGGTACACCAAAGTTAAAAAAAATCTCCTGTTTTATGGTGAAAAATCAAAATTTCGATGACGAGCCACAAAAACTGTAAAAGTTTTGCGTGGACGTTTGATTGCTTTGTACTTCTTTGAGCACTGGCTACAGGACATTCTTAGCATGGATACCAAGGGAGGGCATGTGAAGCTAAAAAGAGGTCACTACTCTCTGATCTGCAACCGCGCCTTAAAACCTTAAAAAAGAGTGTCATGTTGCTTGAAAGTATTTTGTTAGTTAGTCAGCAGCCTAGTCTCATTTGTTTATATCCCTAACCATAGCAACCTTGAACTAGTGCATTCTGGGAAAACAGGAAATAGGAAGCGGCCATGCAGTGATCAGCCACATGTGATCTCTCAGCAGTCTTCACCTTTCTTTCCTCGCCTTTCTTTATCCCCTTTTGGCTCAGGCAACGTCTGTGAGTATTTTATTGTGTAATGCTGAGCTATAATTTATTTTGAGGCAGCTAAGATGATAATTAGCATGAGCAGGCCTAGTTAGCTTCATTAGCTCCATTGTGTTAGCATATGCTAGGCTTAATTAGCTTTAGCTTGCTATACTGTTGTTAGCATTGGAATTTAATTGTATTTTGTATACTGTGTTGCAGTTTCACAATATGCCAAGTAAAACTTCATGGAAATGAACCATCGGTCTCCTGGAGTTTCTTCGGTGTGTTTAAGCTGAGTGGAACCTAGTCCATGACAAAGAGCTTAAAGACATTAAAAAAAGAACTTGCCACATCATTGAATCCCAGTGTTACAGAAAGTAAGTGTGTCACACAGGCTGCCTTAGAAACCTTGTTAACCCAACAAGCCAAAAGTGCTAATCTTTTTTTCAAAGCAAAGGCTATACGAACATGCAGATAAACCTACTAAGTATTTATCTTAACTAACAAAAGTTATGACGGCTCCCCAAATAATACCTTCTATCCTAGATATAAATGACACTCACCAATATAAGTAATACTTTCAGACAATTTTACATTTGATTATACAAGGTAGACGACTCAGTGGGAGCCACAGACAGGATACCTCAGAGCAGCCTCAGCGACAAGATCAAATTTTTAACCTCATTTCCATTTTGCAGGTCCATGTCAGGATTTGTGAATCTTGGTATCCAGATAACCATATGTTTCACCAGATTTTTAAAATTAATTAATTTATTTAATTTTCAAACCCTCTTCTCGACAAAATGAAGAAAGATCTGCTCAGACGGACCCCCTACCTCTATTATTGCTCAGCAGAGTCTCCATCATGATGAATGTTTTGCCCAGGCTACTGTATCCTCAACAAATGATCTGTGGTGCTCTGCGAAACCAAAGTGAAGGGGAAGGACCCAGGAGCAAACGCACAGACGTTAGGTGAACAATGAACAAAGTTTTAATGATAATAATGAAGGGAAAGGGGGATGGAAAGCCTGGGAGCGTGTGGCTCAGAGAGTGAGGTTTGTCTGTGAAGAGGGCGAGTGTGAGGCTGGTGGTGGCAGAGTGTGCAGAGAGTCCGTGAGGAAGGAAGCTGGAGGTGACTGAGTCCAAAGGCGAGGAGCTAGGCTGCGAGGGACTGGAGCGTGGCGAGGAGAAACACTGGAGGAAGCACAGAGACAACATGCTTGAGCACAAAAAATCCAAAAAGTCACTTGGAGCAAGAGCAGCAAAAAGGTACAGAGAGAGACGGCCGATCTACCACTGGTGTGGTGGAAAACAATCTGGCGCCCGAGAAGAGTGCAGCAGGAGACTTTATACTGCATGGAGAGGTGATTGGTGATCAGGCGCAGTTGAGGAAGTGTGTGGAGAAAGCCAGTGCCTGGAGGCCCCACCCAGCCCCTGCAACACAGGGAGAGAAACAGAACAAGCCATCCAGCACACAAAACACCCCCCACCACCACCCCACCAGCCCCCACAATGTAATGCCAAAGTTGATAGTAGCTGTCTAGTGCAAAAGGAGGTCTACATGTCCTTAATATCAGATGGCACCAACTTGCATCCCAGTTAAAATTTATGCAGAATGGGTTAAGGAGAATCATACTTGTGTTTGGTTGGACCTGGAAATGTCACAGATTTCAGGTATTCTGCTGGGCCTTCTATTTTGTAAGAATCTAAAGTTGGCTAGGAACCTCTGTAACAATAATCCTATTATTTGTAATACTCTTAAGGCGTGGTTTATGACACAGAAACTAGAAGGCAGGTCAAAATTAATCTCTTCACTAATCCCAATTCCAGGCAATTCTGGATTTCTGCCAGGCATGATAGATAGTGGATATAACATATGGATTTCTTACGGGATTAAAAAATTAGTGATTTTTTTGAGGGCACATTGCGTCTTTCATTTGAGCAACTTAAAGAAAAATATGGCCTCCCCAAACAAAATCTTTTTAGATACCTTCAAACTCAAGACTTTATAATTAGTAAAACCACTTTGTGTGTTAATGTCTCAAACCTATGAACTGAGAATACAGGATGTGGCACAGACACAAATTCGGTGTAAACATTAACGATGGAGACCAGGATGAGATATGGTATTAAAAAAATCTCAGTGTGTAACTGTGCCAGGTTGTTGCAATTTAATTTAAATCTTATACCATCGACTATTGTAATCTCCCCCAACAGAAGATTTAAAATGAACTTCGAGCTTTCACCTCTGTGCTTAAAATGTAAAATACCAGTGGGGACATACACTCATTGTGTCTTGTCATAAAATTCAAGCATATTGGAGGGATGTTCTGCATGAAATGAAAAAAAAAAACTTGGTGTGGATTTGCATATGAATCCTGTTTCTTTATGCCTTGGTCATCCGAGTCAAGATACTGAATTAGTGCCAGTTTTAAGAGACTGTATGATATTCTTGCATATGCTGCAAGAAAGACCATTTTCATGTCATGGATAAGCAATAAGACTCCTACCCAAGAAAACTGGCACAGGATAATTACTTATGCTTTCCTCTGGTATATTTGACATGTCTGCTTCATTCCACAAGGTGGCAGTTCATAAAGATATGGACTCCATATCTTCTTTTCCCCAATTCTACATTGCAACACTTGCAAGTATTGTTTTTGACTGATTATAAACTCTCCTTTTGTACCAAGTCTGTAATACTATGGTCTGGGCTTCATTTGTCAGTTTTCTGTAAATCCTACTCTTATTTTAACTTGAGAGGTGAAAAGAATAATCTATTCTTAATGCTGTGGATTTTTCTTTTTGCTCCACCATACATATTGGTTACAAATATATATATATATATTCTGTGCACACCAATGTTGCACTGAGCTGTGTGTTACCTTTGTATTTGTGTGTTGTATTTTTTTGGAAAAAAAGGAAAAATTCAATAAATATATTTGACAAAAATAAAAGAAATGTTATAGGCACTGGTGTTAAATGAGTAGATTTCTATATCTGAGGCCTCAGACAGTAGCCGACTTTTGCTTTAACAGGGGTGGGTTAATGATGATGATGTCATGGCAGGATTCGCCATGTAATCAGGGATTCCCTCTCCAAGCTCTGGGGTTGTCTTCTGCCTTGGGCTGATCCCTGCATCAGCAGGGGCCTACCTGTAGAGGTGAAGAGATACAGATGCAGATGAAGAAGGTAAAATAAAAATATACTTAATGTCATACTGTGTTTGTACTAGTGCTGGGCATAGATTATTTTTTTTTAATCTAGATTAATCTCACTGCAATCCTGTAGTTAATCTAGATTAATCTAGATTAAAATTATAGATTTGAATTTTGCCAAAGACATTCAAAATAATATCTATCTATCTAAATGATGAAAATGCATCACAAACTGCTTGAGAAAGCTGTTCTACTATAATATTTGGTTAAAAAAAAAATGTTCCATAAGATTTACTTTGGTGTTTAACTTTTTTTTTATTTTGTTAAACACAGACATTTAGGAACACAGGTTCTGTCTCCATGTGGAAAAAGCTTTTTCCTGCTAACTGGAATGAACAGCAGAGGGCGCAGCCTCTGATAACATGACCCTAACTGAACTGTGGGCCTACATTAGAGGTCATGAAGAAGACCATTAACAGTCAGCAGCTTTGTGACACGGCTTGAGCCAATCACTCCAGTCACTCAGGCAGACCAGCTTCCGCCTTGTTCACGCCCCCTCAGCGTAATTCGACCAGGTATACATCCGCGCTTAAACAACAAAGTGAAATTGGTGCCTTGCTCACTGTATAGACCCAACTTAGTGACTAGTTTATAAGAATCCCGCGTTAACGCAGCACGTTAATGCCGTTAACGGCCCAGCACTAGTTTGTACCAATACATAAACATCCTAAATGTACAATATGATACAATATATGTATGCATATGTATATATGTGTGTGTGTGTTTGTGTGTGTGTGTGTGTGTTTGTTTTATTAGTTCTGATTTGCTTTTTTTTGCATGGTCTATAAAAGATATATGCTAACAAAAATGTTAATTATTGTATAAACCCTGTCAAACAAATTTTTATTTCCCCTAATATCTCGACAAATGTTCTAGAACATGTAAACACATTCATTAACAGTGCAGAAATAAAACTCTGCTCTTACAAAACAAAATGTTTTACTATTGTTGTGCACAACAGTTTGTATTTTGTGTTAACTCAGAAACTGGGTTTCTTCATGGCTATTGGCAGCAAACTGGAAGTCCTTATATGACAAGTCTCTGTGGTTATAAAGTAACGTCAACATGGGGTATACTGAAAACAAAAAAGGTTATAACCCCAATAAATGCAGCCCGAATTCTATTCTTGTTTACAATAAGGGATTAGAGAGATTTTAGTATTCACCAAAATTAAAAGGCTGTTAACCCTTTGAAACCTGGATTAACATCAGTGTTCTTGTGCTGCGTTCAGATGGCTTTCATAAATTATTTAACTCTTTGAAACCTGAGCTAATTTATTTGATTTCTTTTGCAAACAAATGGAAAAGAAGGCACCTTAGTAAGAAGTGTCCTACAAATTGCAAGAAATCATTAAAATTGACAAGAAATGACCTAAATAATAGTTTTATAGAGTTTCTTTTTTAACTCACAAAATTTTGTACTATTTTGTACTATTTGAGCAGCGTTAGTTAGGAACTCTGACCCTAAAGTGGTCAGATCTTCACTGAAAAATCATTATAATTAATTAATAAATTACAGAAGAATTAATTCCAACAAACAAAACAATTTTCCAAAATAGCATTTATTTTTACTTTTCAAACACACAGTCATTTATACAGATAATTACAACATTTTGAATTAAGGTATACTGTACACACTTTTATCTGAAACACTGTATGAGCTTTGCCTGGCATGGGATGAGATACTTATCCATGGTGATGTAGAAATTGTCAGTCTTGCTCCTGTGACGCCTAACAATGAGGAGGTATGGCTGCCGCACCTGCTGGTT
Organism: Plectropomus leopardus; assembly: GCF_026936395.1. NCBI lineage: Eukaryota > Metazoa > Chordata > Actinopteri > Perciformes > Serranidae > Plectropomus > Plectropomus leopardus. Next base: position 38,313,169 of record NC_142182.1, read on the forward strand.
GTGAAGATGATCCTCCAAACTGCAGCATGACTAAAGTTGAGACATGGAAACTCAAATTAAACATAAGCAATATGCAGTCAGAGAAAACTAAATTAAAGAAGTGATAACATCTTACCAGCGAGTGCAAGATGGGGATGCTGATTCTCCTCTTGACTGTTTTCAGATGCCAAGAAATGTATCCTGAGCTGCTTGCAGCATCAAAGAAGTGTTCCTAAAATAAAATAAATAAATGCCTTGTCATATTAAAATCATAAGAAATTTAAGAGAATTCAAATATCAATGTTATGCACATAGCATCGGGTCACAACATGTTAGTATGACATGAAAGCATTATACCAACAATAATTATGTTATATGGATCCTTGGGGGAGGGGAATAGCGTCACAGGAGCATACTCTTTTCTTCTGTTTGCTTTTGTGTGGAGGGGCCTGAGAGAAAAGTTTACAAAGGGTTGACAAAGTAAATTAACTTTTAGAGGAAAAACTGTATAATATACAACAAGTACCAGTCCCAGAGAGAAGATGACACTTGAAAGATCCGTATCTGCCTGTTGGAACATGTGTTTTTGCAGCCATTTTAATGTTCAACCACGGTAAAGGTGGATAAAAAATCCACTCAACCACTAGCTTCAGCCTCAAACCTTAATCAATATTTTAAACAGTAAAAAAATGTTTTTCATTGATTTGAGCTTACAAGTAAAATGTTGTTAAATCATTTAAGTTGGATACAGCTGGTAACTGAAGGTAAGCTAGCACCCATAGACTGCAAGTTAACATTAGCTAATACCCTGGACAAACTCGCTGCTCAGTCATGGCAACAAACAAGGCTTTGTAAAGCAGATGGTCTCTAGATGTTACAATGTTAATACTGCACTTTATAGCATCAATTTACGATTATTTCAGTAAGTTTGCACTTACCCTGTAGAGCTGCATGCGAGGAACAAAATGGCACTCAAACTTGTCTTGAAGTCTCCAGCTGTAGAAGTGAAATGCATGAGTGCCTGTGGGTGGAGCCTAACTGCATCTCTGTAGAGTCGAACAAACACTGGCCTGATCAACTCTGTCAATTAACTCCAACACTGAACACCTTTTAAATCAGAATGTGTTAAAATTACACTCTGGGAGTTAAAATCAACTCTGAACTGTAACCCTGAAATTTTAACACTCCAATGTTGCTGTGTGGAGAGGATTATAAGAAAATTATCAAAAAACTTGGGAAACATGTCCAGAAAATAATATCCAAATTGATTATAACAATATATTTAAATTATATCACAGAAAATATATGCATATTTAAAATGGTCTGCACTTTTTGGGGTCATTTTCGTTTGTGTTATTTGTTGTTTTAATAGATTTTTGTTGTTGTTTATTACTTTTCTTTTTTTTTTTTATTTTTGAGCTACATTTCTTGTCACTTTTTAATAATTTCTTGCTAATTTTTGGGACATGTCTTATTGTCTTCTCACCATGGTTGCGTTGGTTTGACCTCCTTCACCATTTGAAGGAGGTCAAACCAACTTGTTCAGGTTTCAAAGGGTTACTTCAAAATGACAAGATGATTCCATAATTGATGTGCTTTTCACTGCCAGGAGTTGATTTTTTTTATCTGTACAGTTTTATTAGCAGACAGGACTGAAAACACATTGACTGTACAATCACTCTTCAGAAGAATGTATCACCCAGAGGAAGTTGATGATGTTTTGACTCAATTGAAGAACAGTTGGAGCTAACAATTGTAATATGTTTTTTGTTGTTGTTGTTGTTGTTGTTGTTGTTGTTGTTGTTGTTGTTGTTGTTGTTGCTGATGTTATTTTTCTGACCAAGGTACACACCACCAGTTTACTTTACCTCCCTAGAATGGACAATATTGTAACTTGTCTCACCAAACACCAGTTTATTTAGAACAAGCACGTATTCCAGAGTTAAAATTTGCCACTCACAATAGCCTTTCCTTTGTCACATCAGAAATAAATCAGCTTCTTATTTGGACCCTAACCACCCCAAAATGGATAAATAACGAGCAAATCAATGAACCAAGAGGAGTTCTTATGCTGTTTTCAGGAGCTTCTTAGCGGTTTCTCAACTCTTAGAACAGATGAAACACACAGAACTGGAACTTGAATTTGATCACAAAGTCAAAATTCTAATTTCTAATTTCTAATGTGCAGGCATATTTATGAGACAAAGAAGTTCTCTTTTGCATCTTACAGTTATCTCAAGAGTGGATTATTTCAGACAAATGAAAAAGACTGCAGTGAGAAAGGAAAATGAGCATTTTAAGATCTCAAAAATAAGGATGAGACAAGAGGTAGGCATTTCCTAGAAGATGAATTTAAGAAATCCAAGAAAGTGATCAAAATCTCATATTGATATTATAAAAGATAAATAGGCTGGACAAAAAAAAGACCTTATTTTGAATTTTCCTTTCCCCTGGTATGAGACATAATAATAACCATTTATGGCAGCTCTCACGGAAGGAGGTGCAAAGTGTTGTACAGAAATAATAATAATAATAATAATAATAATAATAATAATAATAATAATAATAATAACAGAAATACATTTACATTACAGAGCAGTTCTTTTCTTTTTCTTGTCTCCTCATGGTGGCACTGATGCTGCACCATTGACCAATCACAGCACCTGCTGCTCAGTGCTGGTACATATGTGTGTTGTTGCTGCCACAAAGTGGATACAACAAGAACCACTACAATAAGTTTAACCAGCTGAAATGAAGAGATAAAGATCAAGGATGAGGATAATGATCATGTAGATGTTGATTATGAACATTATCAAGAACAATTATGGTGATGCTTGTATAAACACAGAAGGGCTTTCTATTATTTATTCATGATTTGCATCTGTATTCATTGATAATCTGATTGTGAATTAAATAGTTTAGAATGTGGCTTTGGTTTCTTTTGAACACTGGAAATTATCTATGTTTCAGGGGGAAAAACTTCAGTTTTATAAATCAAACCCCCCACCTCATGTGTGACTGAATGAAAATGACGGTAAATGACAAAAAGGTGTTTCTCCCTGACAGACAGACAATCTCTGACTTTAATTGTATTCACAATAAAAGTACAATTCTAACAGTTTTGGACACTGTAAACAATGCGTGAGTTAGTTGTAAACTGTTGATATGGTTGTCATTGTAGTTGCCCTGCCTCCGAGCTTATATCTCTTTGTCTCTTGGCTTTATAGCGGTGATGCTAGGGACTCAGCAGTTGCTAGCTGCTCCAGGGGAGAGCCAGATCTGATGCTTGAACAGCAGCCCCCCTTCTCACCCGCGCTGCAAAGGGACGTAGCAGACACTAGAAATGACAGCAGCGGGCCTCCTCCTCATGCTTTAGATGAAACGCAGTTCGTGAATGATATAAACCCTGCTCTGGAATGTATTTTGACTGATCGGGCCAATTTCACTGAAAACATTCAGGACGCCAACATCAAAAGATATATCCTGAAGACAGGCCCATGCAGACCTAACGGTCCATTTCCCATCGATAAGGACAATCGGTCTTTATCGGAAAGTTATTACGCCTCTACGACTAAAGTTGGGATGAAAATTCCCCTCATTTGGATGTGCTATTCCTCCAAATTAGACTGCTGTTACTGTGAGCCTTGCTGGCTTTTTGCCAACCTAAATGCACCCTACTACCACAATGCATGGGTAAACGGAATAAAAGACTGGAAACATCTTTCCGCCAAAATTGAGGAGCATGAATCTACTCAAATGCATCTTGGTGCATGCATAGTCTATGAGCAGTGGAAACTCAATGGCACAATAGATGCTGAAATGGAGAGGAATGCACGTGATGCTGCTTTGTTTTGGAGACAGGTTGTGGAGCGCATTGTAAATGGAACTCTTACTCTGGCTTCATGCAGCTTGGAATTCAGGGGACATAGGGAGATTCTAGATAAGGGAAATCCTGGCAACTTTTTGTCAATAATTGAATTATCAGCTCGCTATGACCCTGTTTTGAAAGAGCTAATCAACGGACCTGAAGGTTCAGTAAATTACCTAAGTCACCAGATTCAGGATGAGATTATTTACATATTATCTCAACGTGTGAAAGCGGACATAATTGATGAAATAAACAATGCCCCATTTTATTCCATTCTCATGGACACAACGCAAGATGTGTCAAAGATAGACCAGTTGAGCCAGGTTTACTGTCATGTAACTATTGTGAAGAATGACATGAATATTGCAACAGATATACAGATCAATGAAGTGTTTTTGGGTTTTAAAGGAACTGCGAGCTCATCAGCGGCAGAACTCGAAAACAAAATCCTGGGCTCTATAGAGAAAAACAAAATAGACCTGTCAAAATGCCGCGGACAGGGTTATGATGGGGCCGCAAATATGACTGGTGTGTATTCAGGTGTACAGGCAAGAATAACAGAGAAGGAGCCCCTTGCCTGTTATGTTCATTGCGCTGCTCATAATCTCAATTTAGCCCGCAATGACTCTGTTAAAAATGTCCCTGGAGTGAAGCAGTTCTATGACACTTTGGAGATGCTCTACAACTTTTTCGGCCACAGAATCAAATGGGCACTTCTCAGTGAGTTTATGACACCAGAAGCCAGAAATGTCACTTTAAAATGCCTATGTCCCGCTCACTGGTCTTGTCAACATGACTCGCTTTTTGCATTAAGGCACAGATAAGGATGAGAGACATTATAAAAGCCCTCATCAACATATCCCTCACCAGTGACAAAAAAGAGGAGCGTGATGAAGCAAACCTGCTCAAGAATGCCATTAGCAAATTTTCCTTCATTTTCATGATCAACATGCAAACCTAGAATCTATGCAAACCTAGAAACCAAATATAGAAAGTATAAACGCTGCCTCACATTTATTGCAAGCTAAGGACGCAGATATCCTCAAAGTGTCTACTCTGCTACAAAACGCCATCAGTGATTTGATGGAGTTTAGAACTTTGATGAGGCCAAGTCTGCTACTCTTGCTCTAGCTACCAAATGGGGAAGTCAAACGCAGTTTGAGGCAACCAGGGCCAGAAAAGTTAAACGTCACTTTGATGAACTTTCTGAAGATAGTCGCCTCACTGACGCAGAGAGCAACTTTTGGGTGAATGTTTTCAATGCCTGTCTTGACATAATCATCCAGTAACTGTCCCAAAGATTTACCAGCTTAAATGGAACCGTGAAGATGTTTGAGGCTATTTACCCTAACACACTGCAGCAAGCACAGGATGATTAGCTTGTCCAAGCTGCCCAGCGGATCAGTAAGCACTACAGCCGGGACATTGCCCCTGGCTTCCCTGGCCAGCTGCTTTCTTTTAGAGCTTGCTTCAGGGACCATATCGCTAAACAAAAATCTGTGGTGGATCTTGCAAAAATGCTTATTGTCAGCCACCCAGCCATAGCACCGACATTTAGTGAGGTTTGCACAGCCCTCCTTTTATTTTTGACCCTCCCAGTCACTATAGCTCTTTTTACTGCCTCCACACACAATCAGAATCAGTACTGCTCAAAAAGCCAATCATTAAGCTTGTTTCACCTTACAGCAAAAAGCTCTGTTGTCTGTTTTTTTTTTGGTGAAAGTACAGGAGACATTCTTATAGGAGCTACAGCACACCTGATGGTCCAAGGATGTTGCATATACCTGGTGCTAAAAGATGAGGTGGACACAGAAGTGAAGGATGAGCACAAGATGCAGAAGAGAGGATAAGTGGATGAGGCATGGTGTAGAAGAGACAGTAATAGGGATGAAATGCTTCTCACAATGACTATGTGATGTATGAAAATATGTTTGTGTTGGATACATACTGGCTCACATTTTTGGGAGAAGTTGACGGAGGTAATTTCCATGACCTAGAAGCCAGAGTCTGGATCCTTGTGATGCAGACAGTGGACAGTGTAACATAGCTCTCCTTCAAAGTACTGAACCAGAGACTGACCTGGGCCCAGCACTGTGACCCCTTGATAAAGACAGACCTCCGCTTTCTCTGCATACACAAAAACAGAAGAGATATAATCAAGAGTATTGAGCTATTTTTAAAATCATTCAATCATCAAACCAATTGCCACTCAACGAACACGGAGGTTTGGTGTCTGCTGGGCATCTGGTACCTTCTTTGACAATTTATGTTGCTTAAGTGTATAATCCACCCCCAGTCCTAACAATATATTGTACAGTGTGTGTGTGTGTGTGTGTGTGTGTGTGCGTGCGTGCGTGCGTGGGTGGGTGTGTGTGTGTGTGTGTGTGTGTGTGTGTGTGTGTGTGTGTGCGTGCGCGCGCACAGAGATCCCTGAGACACACAGTAACAGTAACATGCATTGAGAGACACAACCAAGTGGCTGGCTGGGACGGTGTACAGAAACATTGGTGAGAGTATGGCCAACAAGTCCCCAAGTCCTGTTGGGACACACCACCAAAACCGGTTTAGAAAGACAGGGCTAAGATCCAGGCAGACTGCAAAGTCCAGCTGCTAGCTAACCAAGTAGACATAGTGGTGGTTGACAGGGAGCAGTGGAGGGCAGCTGTGGTAAATGTGGCAAGCCCCAAACTGTGAAACTGAGTGCCTTCAACAAATCCCAGCTACAACACGTGAATCAAGCAATCTTTATAATCAGTGATACATATATCTTTGTACACTTTGCCAAGCAACGCATTAAAAAAATGAATAAAAAGCCTATCCAGTGGCATCACTGTTGTGTATTACAATTACAGAGTAAGTAGGAGCAGCTTGAATAAAAATTGTACAATACTGTATTGTTAATTTAAATTTGTTCCAGGCTTAAAATCCTTCACAACAAAGGTCAAGTGATGACTAAAAGCAAACCACAACTGTGCACAGTCTCAGCTAATTATGCTGAACATTTCCAAGAGGTATTAATGTGAGTGTATTGGTGTACCATGGTATGTGTATTTCAGCACATGTATTGCAATATGTGTATTGTGGTATATGTTGTGATATATGTATACTATATACAGTATGTGTACTGTATTTTTTGTATTGTGGTACAGGTATTTTACTGTGCCTCCCATGTTTATAGTGTATTATGTTGGTTCAAACTATTGCTATCATGATTTTAATAACACAGTTTTAATAACACTGTAGGTCTGTATGAAAAAGCCCTACTAAGGGAGCTAAAAATTAGCAATAGCTATAAAATCTCCGTGTAACTAATTGGTGTCATACCCTATCAGATAAATACATTTAAATACTCTCCACTGGTGTTATAAAGTAGAAGAAGGAGAGAACAACAAATATTTACAATGCATTTAACACTGTTGCATGAAACTAATGAAGTCACAAAGCTTCTGTTCCTGTTTCTCAGTGTTGTAATATTGGTCTTTCTGAAATTAATTATTTTTTCCTTTTCATCTTTGTTTGTGTTTTCTTTTATCAAATTGCAAAGACAAAACAGTCTTCCCCAAAAATGGGAATTAAAGCAGCAAGCATTGATGAACGGGCCCTCGCACCCCCACGCAAGTCGGGGGTACTGGCGGGACTCCAACTGGCGTGATCGTTTATTTCAGTCAGTCAGAAAAGGCACATAAAAAGTTCAGAGCCTTGAGTGAGATATTTTACACGGTATAGTACTTCCTGTGGCCACGGGGTGGCGCTGGAGGCCAAATAAAAGTCTATGTCATCTGGTCTACATCATTTGTAGACCAAAAATTTCATGTAAATCAAAGGATAACTGTGGTACAGGCATACTTTCTGTGGCGCAGTGAGTGTCATAGTTAATTGACATGCTGGGTACAGGGCTACAGCCTGAAATTTGGGACCAATCAGGCGATGCAAAAAGACATTACATCTTCCTGTTTGGTAGCGAATACTGCATTGCCATGACAACAGCATTCAAAGAAACCCTATGATCTTCAAAGGGAGGCATCATCAAGGCCTTAAGGCTGTTCTAACCAAGTTTGGGCTAATTGTGGTGAACTTGTAAGGAGATTCAGGTCAAAGTATAAACATGTGTTTTTCTTTTGCCAGTAGATGGCGAAAAAACTCAATTTCTCCATGTTTAGGCAGGGACTCTTATCTAGCATGACAAGTTTGGGGCAGATTGGACAATGTATGGCTGAGATACAATATCTTGATAGATTTGCTTCTGAGACCATTAAAATATCAATTTCACTAGACATGATATTTGTGCAAAGTTTCATGTATTTTTGAGTATGATAAGGTCCTCAAAAAAAGGAATTCATTTGACACAAGAAGTATAATTAAAGCTGCAACCAGCAATGGAAGGGCCCTCACACTCCAACGTACGTCAGGGTACTGTTGGGACTCCATCTAAAGCAGTCATTCATTTGCAAGGCCTGAAATCATTAAAAATTAGCATAACATTCAAAATGGTTGACTTCCAGTTTGGGTTTGGGGGGTGGGTCCAAAAGGCTTTTATGTGCATCTGGGCATGATACACAAGTGTACTGAATTTGGTAATTGTAGGTAAAACTTTATGTGAATTTGCCACAGGGGCTACATGTTGGGGGCGCTGGGGAGCCTTTTGCCACACTCATTTCCTAAACCACCAAAATACGAAAGCATACCACTTTTCATGAGTTTCTGAGCATGTTTAGGCCTCCAAAAATGCAATTCATTTGGCAGAAAATAATAATAATTCCTTGCATTCCAAGGGGGTTCTCGAACCATTTGGTGCTTGGGCCCTAATAACAAATCCTTCAAATATTTGGAAAAGACAAAAATATGAGTGGTAGATTCAAGTGCAAAAGACAAAAACAGAGGTAAATTAAACAAATGTTCTATTTGTATACTATAGTTGATTTGAATTAGTTCATACAACTCTCAGTATGTTCACCCTGAGTTCAGCACGTGCATGGCCTCAATAAAAAGCCATCATCAATGGAGCCTCGATACCTCAATTTACCATGGCTGCGCTACTTCTCCCCATTGGAACTGAAGGTCCTGCTGCAGGCCTTTGGAGAATATGAGCCCATATTAAGAAAGAAAAGTACTGCTGCAGCATCTAAGAAGAGAAAAGTGACATAGGAGAAAATTGCTGTGTCAATGCGTAAGTTTGAATGTATGTTTTCTATTTCCACTGGTTTTAGAACAGAGCTTTCTAACAAATGGAGAAATCATGTGCAACACCAGAAACATGATGATTATTTTAGCATCATTTCAAACTGATGCATCACTGCAGCTCAGAACAACACAAGACACCTGTGTGTTGTTTTATTATAAAACTGAAATATTATTTTTATTATAATCCACACAGTGTTAATAAGCTTCCATTATAAATGCAACATTTTTGTCAGATAGACCACATCAGTCATTATCTGGGCTACCTCCACTCTTTACTTAGGTGGCAGAAACAGCCTGGGATTACTTTATAAGCGTTTGTGAAATATTATTATTATTATTGATATTATTAATATTATTTATTCATCATCCGACTATCGCAAAAAAATATTAATCTTCGTGTAGCCTATTTTTAGTCTTGACAATGAATATGCTTTCCAGTATTTAAAATAATAATATTCATGACAGTAGTGGCACATGTATATGGAGTGCTGATTGTCAAGTTGTGCACTCTGAAAGAAACAGCAACATTTAATTTTACAGCCTCCATACGTGGAGTGCCTGCTCTATCCACTGAGCCACCAGGCGCCCCCACTTTTTAATCATATTTACAGCAATATTTGCATTATGTGAAACTGTTTAAAATTAAATCTGAATTTTAAATATTATATGTTAAATCTAAATGTTAAAAATTAAATCTAAATGATATTGTGATGTGACTGAGAGCCAGGACTGATGAATATGACATGTCGAGCGCATGACAGCCAATAGGTTCCTACTTCTTATTCTGGTGTGATCACATGTGCAGTGCAGTGCATTACAATCAGTATGATTTGACTCACATGGAGAGAAACATGCCTTTCACACCCCATGGGATCCAAGTGTTCTTGGATGGACTGCAGTGAATTATGTAAGCATTACCACTGTGTTAATCTCTTTTCAGAATAGAGTTAAATAGAAACCCTTTTTTCATGGTGTTAGCGGTGGCAGGGCAACTTAAAAACTTAAAATGGATGTGCTTCATAATAAAAAAAGATTTGATTTTGTTATCAGGGCCTCATAGTCTCTTAAAACCAGTCACTTGATACATGATTTATTTTGAAATCTGAGTTTATAAGGGGGTATAGGGAATAACTATCTTTAGTTGGGGGTTGGGGGGTGGGGGCGCTTGAAGGTTCATGGTGTTCTATGTTCATTGTTTGCAGACAGTCCCTTTGATAAAAGTGCTGAAATGCATATTACTGTTGAAACTTACACAATATTCCTTCTTTTGGATCGTCTCCTAGGTACACGATGAGAACTTTCAGGACACACTCTCTCTGACAATGGATGTCTTCAGTCTACAACAACATGATCTTGATTCATACATTTCCAGACCTCTTAAGACAAACATCCCTTGTCTTACAGGTCAATCATTTAAAAAAAAAAAAAAAAAAAACCAAAAAACAGAAACTAGTGATGATAAATTTTCATATAAATAAATAAACAACGAAAAAGATGTAAGCTCAATGGTGTAGCTTTAGAGATGCTAAAAACATGCCCTGCATATATAAGAAACATCAATATTAGTCTGCACATGTTTCCGTATGTATAATGATACAGACAAACTGTTTATGACAGCATCTTAGGCCCAATGTAGATTAAAAAAAACAGACAATATTCTGCAAAAAAAATCTCACAGTTTCTGAGATTAATGTTGCAACTATGTGAGGAATACGAAGTCACACACCTGAGAAAAAAACTCACAAATGTTTGAGAAAAAAAGTTAGATATTCTCTGAGTTCATGAAGTGCAAGTTTGTGTGAAAAAGTCAGAAAAGTAGTGCGGCACAGATGCTGCCTGCCATGTATCTTACCTGCAGTGGATGAATTTATCAAATTATACTTTGCAATTGGATTGATCAATGAAAAACAAAAAAACTCCCAATTTTAGCCCAGCCATCAGTATGTTTTTTTCTTCTGAATAGGTCCAGTTCACGCCAGAGTCCGGATGCTGATAATAATCTGGTGATTCTGGGCTAAAATCAGTAATAATCACAAACTATAATTTGTTAAGTTCATCCACTGCAGGAATAAAAGAGTGAAGTGATGGAGTTCTTTGATCCTCAAAGACACCTTTTTTCTGACTTCACAAACACAGAGAATATGACTTTTTGTGTTGCAAATTTATGTTGTTTATCTTGGAAATTGTATTTTTTTTCTTAAAATATTCCCCCACATTATTTACAAAAAAACCTAAAATGGCCCTAATATGCCACCGTAACTGCAAAACCCCTCTTAGATCTTCATTTCATTTTTTCGACATTCAACAAAGAAATCAAAATTTGAAAATGAGAAATTATTTATTTTGTTGTTTGTTTATGAATCTGATACCTAAAACAAGCAACGCTTTGTTTTTCGTATGTTTGATTTTGTGTACAGATCAAAAATAGAAAATAGTAAAAACAGGCACTAAGCAAAACTTTTATTTTGATATAAAATTTGTTTGATTGGTAGATGTCCACTGCAAGCCCATTCAGGATATCAGACTTGATAAGAGAGCTGACAGTCAACTTTTTTGTGGCTCACATGGTACTCTGTGTTGTATGAAGACTGGGGAATTTATAAGTTCTCTGGCCACTGCTGTCTGAGACACAGACTCAAGGGATGAGAGGAGTATGGTGTCATTTGATGCCAATGAAACAGAGTCCTCAGAGTTGGTGTGGTCTGTTGATGTGATTTGTTTGCTAGTAAATTACGTTGATTGTCCCTAAATCCCAAAGTTCTCTGGTAGAATTCAGATTGAAGAATTCATTGCAAAAATCTTGGTCCATGTATTGCAATCTGACATTGCCTTTTATCCCAAAATAAGGCTTTTTTTTCCAAGAAGGTCATCAAGTTACTCTGGTATCCCATTTAGAAGTGTCAGTTTTTAGTGTTGCTCTCCTAAAAATCAACTGCAGTCTTGCCGGTGTTGAACCTGCCATGGCAATCTGAGAGGAGACGACAAGGAAAGTTAATCATGTTCAACATATCAGGCAAATCTTCTCCAGGAGTTTAACTGACCAATTTTAAACAAGGTATATGCTTCCCTGAAAAAAACATTAACAATGTGGGAAACTTTATTGGAAAACTGTGATAATTTGACAGCCAAGTGTAGAGATTTAGTAGATAAAAATAGGTTAAGCAACTGTGCAAAAAGCATACTGAAAATAATCCTCTATTATGCATATGGTTAATATAACATCTTACAAATGTGTTATTCTCCTTAAGTGTAGGGGTAACTGTTACCTTATCAGTTACATCAGTATTGGTGTATCTGACATCAGTATCAGCCAGTGTAAAAACATTTTGGTTTCCAGTACACATCAATGAAAAATATGCTTGGGCTGATAAATAATTATTACATTTACAGTAAAGTTTACTTTTTAAGAGCACTGCTGTCAATTATGATGATAAAGGTTTGTTGATAATCTGTAAGATATCCTGCTTCAGTTAAATACTGTATCTTTGTCACCAATGCTTAAATGACCACATTTGAGGGATTACTGAAAAAAAATCTGTATATTGGCTGGTATATCGATATCACATATTTTAACTACCTAATATCGGTATCAGTACCAAATTTTGCTTATCGATCAGGCTCTAGTTTTAACTTGCCTTTTGTTTACCCTCAAATAAGTTGATAAGTTGTCATTCATGGGCCTCACCCTTTAAATGTGGATATATCTTTTCAAGGTGATGGGACGCATCCCTTTGATTTTGCAGTCTGCCAGTGGGTACGCACCATGTAGTTGTTGTGGTTCAGCAAGTTACACCTCCTTGTCTGATGTTTTAAGATCATAAGCACTATTGTGTTTAATATAGCATTCATTGAGCTGCATGTAACCAATGTGAAATACTTTTTTTTGATGAAGATATTGAGGCAAAATGAAAGTTTAAAAGGAACAATTCTTCCAAAAAGATTGTGAATGATGTCTGGGGTAAACCCAGTAGTAACATCAAAATATGAGAGATGTTGTTGTGCTGACAAAATACAGTGTGATTTTACACCATTTCCTTTAGAATTTTCAAATGTTCTGCATGACTGCCTTTGGTTCTTAAAGCAAAGACCCCACTTCTGCAGTCTGGATGTCAGATCTTTCTGCAGTGCAAAATCTACACACATATGACCCTGAAAAATTTTTTACAAACCCAGTGATGCTGTAAGCACCAAGATTATCAGTGATCACACACTAAACTATTAAAAGATTATTAAAAGATCATTGATTATGGGTTGTAGCACTTTCTCACAGAGAAGAGTTACAGCCTGGTGATAAATTAACTAAAATCCAAACCATAGATTTTATGCTTCCTTTTGGATGTCCCAAGGGACATTTTTCAAATTCATCAATGTATAATATCAATGAAATACTTTCCTGCATGGAAAAATATATCATGTTCTTTGAAGAAGGCATGATCAAAGAAAGATTTGTATATGTGAACACAATATGTCTGTGGCTGGTTAAATGCAGAACTACAGGCCTGATGTAAGATTGTCTGGTAGTCAAGAACTTGCTTTGAAATACATTTTTTGCTCAATCTCCCATTTTCCACAATTATTCTCTTTTAATTGAGAAGAAGCCAAAAATGGAGCAACAAAGGAGTCTGTGTCTTTTAAAGACATCATAGGGAGAAAAGGTCTTCGTAAATTTCATGACCTGGATAGGTCTTATAACCTACCGGGCATTTTTTATTTTAATTTAAAGTTACATGCAGCAATGCACACTCAAGGTGTTCCTTGAGGAACTGAGCTAGAAAATCATCCTCTTCATCTTAGTTTTGACACCAAAGTTAAAAACAATGGTATTGTCTCTGACTTTGAAATTTTTCAATAAGTGTCTGAGAGAATAAGAGCTTGTCGTTGGAAACCACCACATCTACTGTCGGTGAGGGAATGGCTTTTCATTTACCAGGATATTTGTGACGGTTAGGGGAACCGTGGATGAGGGAGGACCCACAAGCAAACACACAGACAGGTTGAGGGAAGACCAATCAATGTGTTTAATGAGGTAAATGATGTGGAAGGGAATGGTAGCGGGGGTAGGGAGCCCGGGACCTTGCGGGCATAGATGGCCGGTGAGGCTGGTGATCGTGAAGGCGGCAGTGGCAATCCCAAGGGGGTGGAGGAGGCGATTGGCGGAGCACAAGGGCGAGGGGCTGGGTGGCAAGGGGCTGGAGCTTGGTAACGGGAGGCACTGGAAAAAAAAACACAAAAGGCACAATGAGCAAAAATCCAAACAACACTAGAGAGCTTCAATAAGGCACACAAAGAATCTCAAACTGAGACGGCCGATCTACTACTTGTGTAGTTGGTAATAATCTGGCACTGAGGGGAGGTGAAGCCGGAGTATTTGAACTGTGAGGAGATGATTACAGATGAGGCGCAGGTGAGGATGTGTGCCCAACGCTCCAGCACCCGGAAGCCATGCCCAAACCCTGCAACACAGAAAGACAGGACAGACAAACCAAGCATACACACAGGCAGTCCCAAGCACTCACAGTCACAAAATGCACAAAACACCACAATATTGCCCAGTTGGAGCTTTCTATAGCTTGTTTATATTATGCTAAAACATGTATATACTATGCTATCTCTGTGGATGTCATCATGATGGAGGAGATCGCAGTTGTTCAGTCTCTTTCTTTCTAAATGTGTCTTGTTTTGTTAATATATGGTTCTCTGCCTCGGTCCCATCTTGTTGGGGTGTAGGGGGTGGGGATGGAGAGAGTTGGTGGACATGGGAGGATGTGGGGAGGGAGGGGGGAGCAGACGTCGGAGCAAATGGTGTTTTGCTGTGATGGTTTCATGGACGTTGTTTTGCTTTTTCCCAGTATGTAAATAATTGCTCCCAGTCTTTTTTTTTTGGCTGTGGGGATGTTCCTCCCCTATTATGTAAATTATGAATCAATAAAAAATGGATCACAAAAGAACTTGCTTGAAAGACTTTAAAACTGAAATATGCTGGAACGACTTATTAGTTCTATTACAATAAAGTGTGACTTGTAATAAGCCTTTCACCTCCAAGCACTGGAAAGTGGCCCTTTATCTTCAATTGCTTTTTTGACAAGGTCTGACTCACAGAGTGCACTGGCAAGCTTTTCAACAAGTGAGTGGTCTAACTGGCATCCACAATCTTGTAATGCCTGGCTAATAGATTTTTTAGTAAGAGGCACAGAAAGAAAACCAATCAAATAGTATTGACTCCTGTAACAGCTTGTCTAAAACTGCATTAGATACAAGATAAATATTTTCCAACTTAAGGAGGACTGAAGCAAGCTTAAGCTCAATATCTTTCTCCAAGTTTCCAGGATGTCCATTATCAAAATCAATCTCAAAATTGACATCACTCTCTAAACTTTCTGCATCGGAGATGTCACAGGCAACACTGGCACAAGATTCTTCAACAGAGCTTATCCCTGGTTTAAAGACGAAGTCTCTGTGCCAGAATGTTTTCTGTGTGAATGACTTTTGAAGTTTTCATTGATCTTGGTTTTATTTTGACAGTTCAGGAACACACATGCTACAGTCTCCTCATTTTTAAGATGCTGAAAGATGTGCTGAAAATATTCCCTTTCTGTGGAGAGTTGATTATGTCCACAAAGCTTTTCACTGGGCAGGGTGATTTCTTGACAAATGGCTCAGTAAAGCGCTCCAGGTCTTCTGAATCTACATGTTCAATTTAAATAAGTGCATGGATATGCATGGCCCCATCCATAATGCCTGTATTTCAGTTTGTAGTGCTTGAGGAGCTCAGATCTTCTTGTAACCGCCTTGCCGCAGTCTTTGCATCCACATGAAGTACAATACTGGAAAAACAAAGACGGGTTTCAGTAGGCATATTTTCGGTATGTCAAAATAATTTGGAGAAACTTGAGGCCAATTTTGCGAACACAAAGAGGAGCATGTGTAGTGGACTGCCTTGGCGTGGTCATTACATTTGTCCCTCTGAGGAACTCCAGAGCTCAATGTCCCCTGGGCAAGTGGGGGACACGTCAAGAGACACTGTTTTACGAACCCAAAACATCCAACAGGGGGTTGTTAATTAACTTATAACTTAACTTAACTTATACTCCCTGGGGATGTCTGTAAACACGCTCTGGCTTCTTAAGCCACGGGAAAGTGTTAATGTCTGACACCCTCCATCCTGACATATGGTGGAAGGTAAGCACTCCGAAGGTCCCATCAGCATACCACAGGATGTAAGGCATCTGAACGACCTCCTGGGATCACCCAAGCAATACCAAACAACCATTGTATTGCCTGCCCTGCTGAGATAACCAACTGGTCGAACATTGGGTAAAGTCATTATATAACCCTGTGTTGTGATAAACATCTGACAGAATGACTTGGACCAAGGTTGTAAGTTAAAATTTCCCTTCTTCCCGAGTCTTTGTGACTTGGGGTGAGGTTGTCTCCATGCTTCAGTAAACAGATAGGAGCACCTCCCATTCTTTTCATCTCATGTAATTTGAATGAGTTAGGTAAAGTACGTTTTATTCCCTTTTGTTATAATGGAACTATACTGCCATCTAGTGGTCTTAGTTATTAATAAGCTCGTAACCAACTTTGTAGTTATATCGTATTTTGAATTCATTGTATAATGTTAAAAGTAATCCTATATCTAAATAATCACAAGTTTCTTAGGATCCATGGTACAATGTTATGTTATGTGTGGTCACATATTTCACATAATTGAGCAAAGGATCTTCAGAATCATGTGTTACGTTACAAATTACTTTTGGGTCTCCTAACGTGCATTGGAAGTTACTGTGATGAGACTATAGTGGTGAGGAGATACGTGAATTTATACACCACGGGTTAGATCGCGTAATTCGTCATAAAGTTCAGAGACATAAATGTCTCCTAAATTACATTAGGTCTTTTAGAAACTTATACCAGCTGCACGATCGCTCGGTGCAAAAGTTCGCTAACTCCGCCTTCCATCCGCACCCCCAAATCGAAAGATAAAAACTGAGTGACTCTCTCTAAAGTCAGCTCAGAGCTCTCTCTCTCTCTCTAAGCTCACTCTTCTCAAGGCTTCTCCTCTTTTCTCTTCCGAAGTTTTTCTTCGCTTCCTTTTTTTTTTACCGCGGTGCGTCTCGTGCATCCGCGCTCGCAACTTTTCTTTTCTTCAATTTTATAAGCGGAGCAACCAGAGCTTTGCTGAACTTTAACTTTTGAAGCCATTTTCTTTTAAATCTCTTTGACGCTTTTCTTTATACCAGTTTTTGGTCAGTAAAGACACTTTTGGTAATTCGTTTTTAAGTAAAATCAAATTAATAATTTAAAGTGACTCCCTCAGACCAGTGGGATTACTTTGATTATTTCTGCGAGTTTTAATTGAGAAGGACACCATGCCATCAACTCTGCCACGGATCTAGAAGCAACACCTGCTGCCCAAACTATCAGCATCCGTTGCCTGCCCTTAAGGACTTTGTTTAAAGACTTTTACCGGTTCGCTGAGGCGAACACCGAGGCCAGTTAAAGACCGCCGCACACCGACTCCACCTGCCCGGCCGCCGCCGCCTTTCAGTGGGTCACCTCGTCTGGAAGACGCGCCGCAGCTCTCCCCTGGAGTGACGCGAGGACCTGGACCTCCCCGGAGAAGTCTAATCAAGTCGACAAAAGTAGGCAGAATAACATTTTCTTGTGATCAGAGTTGATGTCGTATAGCGAAGCTTTAATGCCAAATTTCTAAATTCTACGTCACCGTTCAGTGCGCATCCACGTTTTAGACGGTCACGTATTTCCTCCACTATCATCCATAATTAATTATTTACATCACCTGAACATACATCACGTAGGTTCCCTTTTATGTATTCTCTGTCTTTTTATATGTCATATTATTTCATCTATTTACTCTTCATTTTATTAGTCTAAATAAATTATCCTCATTTATCGCCAAGTCGTTGTCTGTGGGTATTATCTCATGAGAGAAACAAGATCAATGTATACAGAATAAACGGTACAGACTATGAGATTGATTAAAGTAATGACATGTCTTAACACTGTCACAATTTAAGATTTAATTTTCTCCTGAATGGAGAATGGTGCCCCTTTTACTTTAACGAGTGCAAAATCCAAATTTTAACGTAGTTATTAATAACCGCTACACATGTGTCATTTTTAGTCTGTCGTTCCATATTTCTTTTATAATAAGTTTACCATGCTTTTAGTGTTTTTATGTACATATATCTAACATTGAATGAAGCATCCTTCACATTAAATGTCTAAATTATTTTAATGTAATTCCTTTATAAAGAGAAGGCCAACTCAAAAATTCTTTTAAAAATGTCATATTTTAAAATAATTGTGGAGCCAAGGGGCAAGACATTTACATTCACTTTGTCAGAACATTACACCTATAAATATCAGTCTCAAAACAATGTACTTTACTATTCATCAATTTTATTAGGTTTTACAGTGTAAATAATAAGTTGCTACGTATACAAAAGTACAGGGGGAAAAATTATTATTAATTTATTAATTATTATTATTAATTATTATTATTATTTTGATTATCTGCTTTTACAGCCTGAGTTATTTATTTATCTTAAGAAATAAGGTTTTTTTGTGCTTTGCAGTTGATATTTTTTAACTCATGAATGGGCCCATTACCCTGCTAATAAAATGATCTAAGGACAGAGTGAGGCTTTCAAGGGTCACATTCAGCCCACGGACCACCTGTTGGAAAGGATTAAAAGGGGCACAAGTTTTTAAAGTGACAGGCAAAGAAAACACAACAGCCAAGCAATATATCGTTAGGCTGATATTGGCCAAGACAGACATATCATGTTGGGTAAATGTTGTCAATATCAGCTGATCTGAAAACCTACTGTTTTTAAGAGCACAATGCAGAAAAAGATGTTTGAGGTAGTTTTTAATTATTAAATTGCCAGTGAACTTTACTGTTTTTGTGCATTGATATCATCTGAGGCCATTAAGTTTATTATTTATCTGTAAGACACTCTGCCTCCATTGAATATCTAGGTCAAAAATGTTTGACAACCACATTTGAGGGATTAATGGAAAATAATGTACATTTGCTGATACATTTATATCAGAATGTTTTACTCCCTTATATAGGCATCAGCACCAGATATTACATACTGGGTTCAGTACAACACATGCGCACCACAGTGGCAGTCGGTGTCCAAAATAATTTCAGTGGTGCAACCATATCACACACTGTTTTTTCTAGCGCAGCTAAGGTAAAGGGACAGTAATTATTAGAGGGAATTATTGATGAAATAATTAAAGCGGTAAAAAATCTCCTTAAGCTTTTGATTCAGTTTTAGTCATTTTTTCTTTGTTCTTTATATATAAAAAACACATTATAGTCTTGTCAATAGCAATTTAACTTTTATTTCTAAGATTATAACTTACCTTAAATTCATCCAATGAGTCCTGTTCCCAGGCCTCAAGTTTCCACCATCCACCCAAGCAAAAAATAAAAAATAAATAAAAGTCAATGAATATTAAGTGACAGGCACTATTTACTACTTTACTACTTTTTTTTTCTACTAAACTGTGTTGAGTAGTATTAGCCCATTTAATGACTGTAAGGACCTAGTGAAAAGACACCAGTCTGCTACAGTTATGTTAATTAACATAAACATAAACACAGCTGCTCATTAGCTTACTAAAACAGCAATACTGATCTTATTAACGCTTAGCTTGACGAAAAGACTAACTGAGTTGTACCCGTGATTCTTTTGCCCAGTAAACATTTGCTTTCAAACATAAAGATCAAGGCACCCTTATCATTGGGCCCGGTGCAACAAGCTGCCGTCATCGCACCTCTCACACAGCAGCCAGACTCACCTGCGCACGTTCACGAGATCGGCACGCACCCTCTCAACTCGTTGTGCCCGGACGACTTTAAAATTATAATGGAAGCAACTAAATGCCTTATGCGATGGCAAATATTTAAACCGACATTTCATTTATACGCATGCGCACTATGCATGCCCGCTAACAACCCCTGGCCTGCCCACCTATGCTATATTCAAGAGCAGCCACACCCATACACATCATAATTAACCTCCACTCTGCATAATTTTCAGTTAGGTTTTATCAAAAGAGAGTTTTGTCCGCATATTACTAACATTAAGCCATCTTCTCTTTGCCACAACAAACTTAGTGCGCCAATGATGCTAATGATGTACTTTAACTGTTAGCATGAATGGCGTCGCATTAGAGTGTAATAGCAATGTAATTGCAGCAGAGTATCTCGAGTATCACTAGGCTGCAATTTTTCTCTTTTTCAAGTAAAGGACAGCGCAGAGAAAAACGGCGACTCGTCTTCAAACTCCAAGGGCAAAAATGAGGAAAGACGTGTATGTCATGACGTCAGCCGCTGAAATTAGAAATGAAACCTAAGCAAAACCTAAATGACACATTTTGAACTGAGAATAGCATGTTAAAGGAGCAGTCTGTAATTTCAAGTTGATATACTCCACAAAAGTTACCATCACCACTGAAACACAAAATCTGATGGGACTGTTACAACCTATTACATTACTTCAACTACTAGTCAAATATACTTTTTAGAGTGTACTTGGCAAAGGGTAGAAGCGGAGCTAACATAATTTCACATAATTTCCTTAATAATAACAGTTGAAACAAAGTCTATGAATCAAAAAAAATTAACGATATTATGAGAAAATTGCAAGTTGTATTCATCTGTGATACATCAGATGAATTAAGAATGTCTCTTTTGGACCAGATTGCATTGCCCTCCCTCACAGAGGAGCAACAAAAAACTTTAAATAGAGCACTTACAAGCAGAGTAAAAGTGGACCCTCTCACTAATATGTATTTGGATTCTTTAAAGAAAGTATGTCTCCCTGCTATTCTAAACTTAGCGAATATCTTCTGAGTGCAGCGCCTACAGACCTGTAAGCCTCATAAATGTAGAAAGCAAGTTATTGTCCAAAGTTCTGGCAAGGAGACTGGTATTTACCCTCACTTATAAATGCAGACCAGACCTGTTTCATTAAAAATAGGTTCTCATATTCCGATGTAAGGAGGTTCCTCAATGTAATACAGTTCTCCTCACAGATGAAACGTCAAACACTAGCAATATCGTGAGCCACTGAAAAGGCGTTTGAGTGGAGTGGGGCTTCATGGGGGATGTCCTGGACAGATTTGGTTTGGATCACAAATTGGATAAAAAACATTTATTATTCACTACAGGCCTCTGTCTTGACTAATGGCATACGCTCTCCCTCTTTTCCTTTATGGAGGGGTACAAGGCAGGGCTGCTTACTGTGTCCCCTCCTTTTCGCCCTCACACTAGAACCGCTTGCAGAGCGCATTAGGAACTGCAAGGATATATGAGGGGTTACATTGGTATAACTACACATAAGAAAGAATTATATGAGGATGACATTTTACTTTTTCTCACTAACCCTGAGATTTCTGTCCCAGCCACTCTGTCAATTATTAACTCCTTTGGTTTAATATCAGAATACAAAGTTAATTATACTAATTCTGAAGCAATGCCTTTAGGAAATTTTGGTAGTACAAGTTCATTTTGTAAATTCCCTTTTAGATGGGCCATGTATTGTATTGTGTTACTGTTTTAATGGGTTAGGGTTAGGGTTAGTTAAATTTGCATTAATGTTACAAGTGACCTTTGAGACATATTCAATACCCCAGACACTGTCATTGCAATTTAATTTTATTGACTGTAACTTTTTGCCCCAAACTGATCTTTGTGAACCAAAAATGGCAAACAGCTTTTGCTGTAATGTTCAGGTGCTTTAAGTTTTTTAGTGATTTAAGGTAAACCTTTTTCAAACTTGAAGTTTGAGGTAACACACTGCCTTTCAAATAGTAGGAAAATAGAGCGTTTTAATATTTGTTTCACAATCCGAGGGCGATATAAAACTGAAATTGAGGATCTTTGTCCATTTGTCCATTATATTGGGAATTTCACTTATTTGGGGAAGGGGAAGGAAGGAGGGTAGGGAATCATATAGTTTCTCTCTCTTAGTTTTATGGGTTGTGTGTAACCCTTATTTTTGTTATTAATTATAATGACAGAGCACAGGTAGCTAATCAATAGTAATACCTGGACCAGTATCAGAAGACCATACGTTTTTAGGAGGCAGTATTTTTGAACATCAATAATAACACAGACAACAATAGCTTGAGGTTTTTTTTCCATGGCCACTTGTGACCCCTTTTTAAGGGTTTCACCAAAAACCTGACCTATAAGCAGGTCAAACAAGATCCAAATGGCTTGTTAACATTCATACACTGTCTGTATAAATCATGTTCATTTTCTAATTTCCCATGAATTATCACCAATTAAAAAGTCCTTTGCATTAATCAGCTAAAATCATGTTCTCAAAAGGGTCTATAAATGCATTCAAAGTGCTTTTCAATGGACGATGGTTACATTAATGACCGACAAAAGATCATTTTACAAAGATAAAAAAAAACACCATGACATACTCCTTTAATTTGGTCAAAATTGCATTAATATTCATAGTAACTTACAGGCATTTAGGCTCAACGTGCTTAGCTGTCACACTGGTAACAGTGAGAGATTGCACTAAATATTGACCTGAATATCAGCACATTAACATGAGTATCAGCTACCTTACAATCAACCTAACAGGTTAACAATGTTTTCACCGCTGGGTCAATGTATGAATGAGCTTTACAGCATTTCACCCCGCCAGATTAGCGATAATCATCCGGTCTCTCATGCTGCTCTAGGTTTAAATGTAACAATAGCAATCAGTGACTGCTAAACATCATCAAGAATAAATACAACATTGCCTCAAAGATTAATTCCACCTCTTACCCAGCAGATGTCAATAGATTTGATCTCTGTATCAATCAGCACATAAGGCAGACAGAGCGGGACATTTCCGTAAAAACAGAAAGTAGTGACAGAAACAAACTTAGGGACTAATCACCTGGGGCTCATGGGGTTCACTGATTGACTAACCTGTCGAACAGAGCCCATTGCTGCAGCTTGTAAAGTACAATGCTGGTTGTGTAAAAGTGTTTTTACCCCATTCTTCACTTTAAACACTTTTAACATCCTTTGATAAATGTATACATAGATTTAACTTAACTGAATGTTATCTATTCTAAATGTTACTTTTATATCAACACTTTTAATAGGTTTTAATGCATATAAATCAACTTAAATGAATTGATTTCTCTTTTCAAAATAAAATGAATTGTTTACTTCCCAATTAAATGAATCATTTTAAAAGGAGGAAGATAATATTAAAGGCATGTCACTTCAGAGCCTGGGCTACATGTGCTCAAAATGTTTTGCTGGTTTATATCTGTGTCCTACATTCTTGTCATATAGAGGTGTCATGAATGGTCCTAAAACAGGGTATGGCATTATCAGTGTGGCTTCTTGGAACATGAGAGGCTTAAACAACCCAGCCAAAAGAGCAAAAGTATTTTCTCATCTACAGGACCTACATGCTGATGTTTTATTTTTACAAGAGACACATATCAAACACACAGATGCCCTGAAACTGAGATGCAGTTGGATATGACAAACCTTTCAATCAACCTTTTCAACAAAAGCATGAGGTGTGGCCATACTAATAAGAAATAATATTCCTTTCCAACTTTTGTCCACCAAAACTGATACAAGTGGTCACTTCCTTATTGTCACTGGCACTATTTTGACTCTTTATGTCACCCTGTTAAACATATATGCACCTAATTTTTATAACCCTGGCTTTTTCCGTCATGTTTTCAACCTGATTTCTGATTTATCAACAACTAATTTAATTGCTAGTGGTGATTTAAATTGTATCCTAGATACATTTATAGACAGGTCTTCCGCACATCCTGTTAGCCCTCCATATTCTATGGTTGTCCCGAATAATCTGATGACATAAATAAATCTTGTTGACATTTGGAGAATTCAGCACCCAGAGGAAAAAGACTACTCCTTCTTTTCACAAGCTCATCGGACCTATACAAGGATTGATTATTTCGTAATCAATTCTAAACTCCATTTCTCTGCCATTTCTTCATCAAAATATCATAATATTCTGATTTGAGATCACAGTCCCGTTACTACAGGCATCGATTTTGGATGGAAGGCCAATTATAATTGGCAGTTTAACCCAAACCTGCTCAATGATGAAATATTCTTTGAAAAGTGCTTGGCTGCTGTTTAAGATTATTGCTTGATGCAGGGTGTGTTTCAGATTCAACTTTGTCGGAAGCCCTTAAAGTGGTAATAAAAGGATTTGTAATTTCATATGAAGCCATACAAAAAAAGCAAAGGAGAAATAGACTAGCAGAAATAGACCAACTGCTTGCCTCACTTGAAAAACAGTACAGGGAGACATCGTCATCATTCTCTCAAAGCACATCAGTACCTTGCTTCTGAAAGTGAGACATAATCAGTTTGAACTAAATGAAAAGCCTAGCTCCCTGCTTGCACGACAGCTGAGAAGCACTCACGCCAGCAGGGTTATTCATAAGATTAAACCTTCCTCAAGCTCCATAGTCACATACCCTGTTAAAATCAATGACTGCTTCATGAAATATTATGAAAATTGTACAATTCATAAAGTGTTACAAAAGAAGAAGATATCCTTCAGTTTCTGTGCTCTCTCCCATTCCCTAAGCTAGACCTTAATGCACACAATGAGCTTAAGGCAGAGATAACACTACAGGAAGTTCTGATTGTGATAAGAAAATTCCCAAGCGGCAAGGCAGCTGGCCCTGTGGCCTTGGTATAGAGTTCTATAAAGCATATGCAAATGAAGTGCCCCCCTATTACTAAGAATGTTTAAAGAGTCACTCCAAAACAAAAAAATACCAGAGTCATTATAGAATGCAAATATTTCTTTAATTCTGAAAAAAGGTAACCTGCAACAGGAGGAAGTATGTCAGACTCCTCCTTTGCAGAGCAAATCTGTTATGGCACCTCAAGGCATCCAGACCTCTCATATTGCATGCCTAAGCTGCCGAACAGGACAGGTTAAAAAAAAAAAAAGACGAAACCAATCAGTCATCATATCAAACCATTGCCCTTCTTGGTAGTGACCTGAAGATTTTTACTAAAATCTTCGCTAATAGGTTAAATAAGCATATATCAACCATAATACAACCAGATCAGGTTGGTTTTATTTCCAGAAGAATTTCAATTCTTAATCCTTAAGCCTTTTTAGTGTTTGAAGACCTCTAAATATTATACACAACGAACAGACTGAGCCAGAATCTCCTCGCACTTGATGCGCACAAGGCGTTTGACCAGGTCGAATGGAAATACATGCTGCTAACATAGAGGAGGGGCTGGGTAAGAATTTTAGCTCATGGATAGAGATGCTCTACACCTACCCAACTGCATCAATCCTTACCAATTCTGAGAGATCGCCTCCTTTTAACTTATATCGCAGTGTCCAGCAGGGTTGCCCTTTGAGCCCCCTACTCTTTGCCATATGTATAGAACCTCTGGCTATCAGAAATAACTCAAAAAATTACTCCTGTGGGTTTCGGAAAAATGGATCATCACATGCTGTATGCTGATGATATAATATTGTTTCTCTTGTGGTCTAAGCAATCTGTACCACCACTGCTGGACCTCATTAAACAGTTTGGAAAGTTGTATGCATATACCATAAATTGGCAGATGTGTGAATTTATGCCTCTGAGTGAAGATCTAGATCCTGATTGTCTTAGCAATCTTCCAGTTAAAGTTACTGACCTCATTAAGTACCTTGGAACCATTGTCCCTAAACACCCAAATTTACTCTTTAAGTTAAACTACAGGATAGTAATTGATAAACTTAAAAATGATATTGAATATCGACGAACACTTCCCTGTCAATGATTGGCCAAATTAATGCCATAAAAATGGTGACTTTGCTGAGGTTTTTGTATACATTTCAAAATTTACCCATTTTTCTGCCTAAAAGCTTTTTCAAAACATGGATTCAATCATGATGCCTTTTATTTGTGGATACAAAACGCATCGTATTGGCAAAAAGCATCTTTGCAAACGAAGAGACTCAGGTGGGCTGGCCCTGCCTGTATTCTAACAATATTACTGGGTGGCTAACACCTGAGCCTTGGTCGACTGAAAGGACGCTTACCCAGAGGAACCTAAAGGAACAACCCCACCATGGGTAACTATAGAACAGGAAATTAGTGACACCTATCCTCCTGCTCTGCTCCATGCAGCAAGAAAACCTCCTGGGTCATTCAAAGGCATTGGTTTATTGTCAAAAACTCATTAAAGATTTGGTATCCAATTAAAAAAAATGTTCAAGCTATCAAACACTATCATTCTAGCCCCAATTTGTTATAATCCTGCATTTTCCCCTTCGTAGCTGGATGCTGTTTTCTTAATATGGAAAAGGAAAAGCCTGATCACTACTAACAACTTGTATATGGATAATGTATTTTCTTCATTTGCCCAGTTACAAACAAAATTTACACTGCCACCATATCGGTTTTTTTTGTACCATAAAAGCACTACCGCGATGCACCAGCACCTTAAGAGGAGGCATCCGGGAGCTTGTGTGGAGGAGAAGACACCGTAAGTTTTAACTTTTTTTCTTTCCTTGTTTGTAATTGTTAGAGGAGAACCTTCAAACGAAGCGTATTTGTTTTGTAACTTGTGCTCCAGCCTCGCACACACAGAACATGTGCCCTCTCAAACACACACACACACACACCCCTCACACACTCGTCTCTTGCTGACATACTTTTTTTTAACTGACACAGACACACACTCCTCAAATACACGCTAAAGTTAGTTTTTTTTTTATTTCTTTGTCTGTCTTTTTTTTTTAAATACAACATTCATTGTTGTTTTCTAACTTTCAACTTTTAGGTTAATGTAATATTCTTATTATTATTAATGTTATTATTATTAGTGTTATTATTATTATTATTATTATTATTATTATTATTATCATTATTATTATTATTATTATACTTTATTAATATGGGCATTAGAAATATATATTTTTATTAACCTGTGCATTGTGTTTGTGATTTATGTTTTCAGGGAGAGGGATAAGCAGAAAAGTTTGGAGGACTACTATCAGAGGAAAAAAAAACACACCCCCTGCACCCCCCAGGAGGCTGCTGCACTTACTGAGAGCATCCTTTCGATGATTGTAAAGGACATGAGGCCTCTTGCTGTCATTGAGGGTGAGGGATTTAAAGAAATGCTCACCACTTTTAATCAAGGTTACAGTCTGCCGTCCAGGCGCCACTTTACTAGTATGATGCAGGAAAAGTATGAAACATCAGTGGACAAACTACACAACAAATTAAAGGCAGCGAATTCGAAAATCTCCCTAACCACCGATGCCTGGACCAGTATGGCCACGGAGGCATACTTGGGAGTAACGTGTCACTTCATCGACGAGAAATGGAATCTTGTCTCCTGCAACCTGACAACACTGCCAGTTGACAAGCGGCACACGGCAGAAAATATTGCCTCCTGGGTGGAGAAGGTGGCAGAAAAATTCCACATTTCATTAAACAACGTTCTTGCAATTGTGCATGATAATGCAAGTAATGTGGTCGCAGCTCTCCGCATCCTTGAAGAGAAGTCTGGAGTTGCATCCTACCGGTGTGCTGGGCACACGTTGCAGCTGGTTGTAAACCATGCAATGGAGGACCCCACGATTGATAGAACACTATCAGCAGCACGTGGCCTTGTGAAGCACATCAAGAAAAGTGAGCCAGCTAGCACAAAACTCAAGCAGAAACAACAACAAATGGGCACACCTGAGCATAAACTGATCCAGGATGTAGCTGTCAGATGGAACAGTTCATACTACATGGTTGAACGTTTATTAGAACAGCGGTGGCCAGTGGTTGCCACACTGTCAGACCCAGAAGTCACACACCGTGGGAAACATTACCTGGATCTGAAAAATGATCAGTGGGTTCTTCTGAGTGAACTGAAGGAGGTGCTCCAGCCTTATGAGCAAGCAACTGTTTTCCTAAGTGGGCAATCATATGTTACAGCTTCTGTTCTCCCACCCCTGCTGAAAGGTCTACTGAAATCCACCCACAACAGATCCTTTGATTCTGCTGCCGTGAACCTTTTCCAGAGCCATGCAGAAGAAGAAATTCTTTCAAGATGGCACCCGCTGGTATCTGCATTTCAAGAGGATGGAAAAAATGTGTCACTCCTTGCTGCAGCCCTTGATCCACGTTTCAGAAAACTGAAGTTCCTTTCTCAAGAGGATGCTCTGAAACTCCAAGCAAAAGTTCAGAGTTTTGCACTTGACCTGAAAAGGGAGCAGAGAGCACTCCAGCAGGCAGCAGTGGGGCAGCAGGAGGGGGAAGCCTCAGCAACTCCACCACCAAAGAGGAGGTCTGTGTTGGACACTTTGTTGGACTCGGATTCTGAGGAGGAAGACAGCAATGAGGCACCAGACCACCAGGATGATGAGGACACAGTGAAGAAGGAAGCACTGATGTATTTTGGGGAAAACCCCATCCCAAGGGACAGTGACCCCCATCAATGGTGGAGGGCTAATGAGGCAAGATTCCCCACACTGGCTGCTTTAGCAAAATCCTACTTAGCTGTACCAGCAACATCCACACCATCTGAAAGGCTTTTTTCATTGGCTGGACATATTGTCAACAAAAAAAGGGCAAGCCTGACAGCTGAGCATGTTGAGATGCTAACATTCCTCCACTCCAATACATGACTACAACAGAGACACACACACACCTGAGCAGATGCACACACACGAAGTGAGAGTGGTGGTGGAAAGCAAGAGGGAAAGATAAAGGAGAGCAGCACAAGTGCTCTTGCAGGAACACACACACAGCTGCTGTTAGTATTTATTTATTTTATGTTTATATTTTGATTCAGATTGTGTTTTTTGCGCAACAGTTTTATTTATTGAAAGAAATTTTTATTTATTTTATTATTCTTTGTAAAGTCTTGGGAGCCCCAGTAACTACTAAAAGTTAAACTACTGTTCACTTAACTGTAATAGGCCTAATACTTGAATTTATTTGTTATTTATTTCACAGATTTAAATGATTAGGCTAAGTTGCTGCTGTCACACATTGTGTTGTTTTGTAAATTGCAGCTGTTGCAGCCGCTGCTGTTATTTTTTATTTATTTTATGTTGATAAGATGTTGGTTCAGATTGTGTTTTTTGCAGTTTTATTTATTGAAAGAAAGTTTTATTTTATTTTTTTATTATAGGATTCCATTGCACTACAACTGTGTGCACTTTATTGTTGTATTGTTCAATACAATTCATTTTTGAACTTTATAATAAAAATATATTGGAAAGAAGAAATATGTTTTTTATTCATGGAGATAAATTAGCATTAATTGCTATATAGGTCAAATTATGGGGAGATAATCGATAATCGAATCGAAATCAAATCGAATCTGATTTAAAAATGAATCGTTAGATTAATCGATGCATCGAAAAACTATTTTCTAGATTAATCGATTACAAAAATAATCATTTAACCCAGCCCTGGTACAGATGAACTAGCCATATGGTAAGAAGAGGTGCAAGCAGCCAGAGTGGAGTCTGCCATGTCCACCTGGTGGACAGGGGCAGTTGACAGCCTCCTACGGCATCCTCCGGCGGTTCTTCGTGGTGGTGGAGTGAGCTGCTCGACCAGCACTGGTCACAGGTGGGGTATCTGCAGTGGTGCTGGTAGGAGCCACTGGATCCAGGACAGCTGGGGAATTGCCAGGATGGGCAGGAGCCATATCCACCACAGAGGTGAAGCAGTTTGTCAGGGTTAGAGGAGATAAAGAAGGAACCCTCATTTCTTCCCGGATCACTCTTAAGGCCATGCACCACCTCTGTCCAGGACGGCTGGGCTGGCTTCGGAGTTAATTCTCCTCCTGGACAGAATACAAAGGGCTGGTGGAAGGAAATGGAGCAGATATTGTTGATGTAAAATTTTAGTTAAGTTAAATGTGATCCTGAGTCTGTGCAAGGCGTTTTATTTTTAATATTGAACGGATGTAAGGCTGCTTGACTTCCTGCCTGGTATGATTAGCTTTATGCGGCTTTACGTAGATGCTGTCTGTGTCTGCCAAAAACAGACTCACCGTTTATTTCATGCAAAGCAGAGCAGCCAGCTGCTGCTGAGACGTTCTGAGGCTTGCCCTGTGGAATAACACGCATTGACTAGAATGTCCGTGATCAGCTCCCGGGGCTGTGCCATGGCCGTAACGTGCCACCAACAGACCCACAAGGCGTCCTCCTGACACCATTTTTTATTTTTTTAAATTCTCACGACAGATAAGCAGTGTAACTGTTATAGTTGTTATTATTTCGACAGTGAGACTGGTTTAATGTTTAAAGCAGCATGCCTACTAGTGGTAATAGTAGTTTACATTATTTGAATTTGTAAGCAGTTATGAAACCTTTTTGTAAAAAGTTAATTTATTTTTTGTTGTTCATAATATAGAAATTACTTTCAGCTGCTCACTGGTAAGCCTTCTTGCTGCTGAAAAGAGTGCACATTGTTTTTCATTTTCACTTGAGTATCCTGTGAGCTAGGTGAAATAAAAGTGTACTGTATTGTAAACTTAAAACAGATAACACTCAGAACCTGTAAAAAAAAAAAGCCAGTTTGTGAAAGGTCTGAATTTTATTTGGTTAATAAATAATCAAGTTCACTGAATTGCATAGCATCATTCCTTTACATTGCCAAATCAGATTGTATCGCATCAGATCGCACTGTGTTGAATCAGATCGTGTTGAATCGCACTGCATCATGATTGAGGTGTGAATTGTATCGTATCGCATCTGTAGTTGCTGCATATGTACTGTATCTTTAATGTATCAGATTGGTGACAATGCATGAATGAGATACGTATCATATCAGCCTCACACCAAAGATGCCCAACCTTACACCCCTGCCACCCCACCTCTAATAAATAAGAGGATAAGTGTGAAGACAGTCCCTCAGTCAGCACAGTTCGAATACAGCCAGTGCAATCCTCTTCTCCTACCTGCTGTGACAGCCCTCGCTAGGCTAGCACGTTAGCTCTGGCTGAATTCAGCTGCTGCATCTCCTCTCCAGAGGTACAAGCTTCTCTCCTCATGGCAAATGTTTTACACATAAACCAGTGAGGCAGACTTGAACCATGGATGGAAAACTTGTTTCCTGATTTTAATTTTCTCATTTCAGAACCAAAATCCATCGGTCTCCATGTACACAGAACATCAATACTGTCATGGCTCCTGCATTCTCCTCCTCCCCACCGCCAGTGTTTTTCCACTCACCTCACTCTGACCTGCTCTACCTGCCAGCCACGCCCACTGCTGCAGCCCGCTCTCCCTCAGCTGCAGCTCATCTCCAATCAGTCCGGTATTTAAGACACTCCCACACATTCACTCACTGCCAGATTGTTCCTCTGCACTATGCACGACTCTCCAGCGTTTTCCTGCCAGATTTACCGTTGCCGACCCAGCCTGTTCCCGACCTGCTCTCCGTGCCTGATTCCCCGTGTACCTACCTGCCTTCTGTCCCCAACCACGTGCTTCGCTCCGGCGTTACGGAAATCTGACAGCTCCACTGGCAAAGACCTCACCACTCGACCACGACGATCCTCCTGCCTGCTCCTCGACGGTACCGTTGTTCTTTCAGACTGTTTTCCCGGCTACGGATCCTCTGCCTGTCCCCGACCACGATTCAGCGCTATCCCCGACAACGTTCCCACATGTGTTGTCGGCTCGTTGAGCTACGGGGTTTCCTGTTCTCCAGCCACAGTAGGTTCAAGCTTCGTGTCTTCGCTTCGTGGGATTCCCAGAGACATTGTTTGGGCTTACCGCCCGAAGAACGAACTGAAATTCTGTGAGCTGATCTTCGTTTGTGTTGGTTATAATAAAAGTCATTACCAACTAACTTTGAGTTTAGGCGTACTGCATCTGGGTTCTAACACAACCCGTTTCAGTACAATCTGGCCAAACATGGACCCAGCAGACTCCAACACACTACAGTCTCGTCTAGCCTGTGTTGAGGGAATGCTCCAGCAGCACGAGGTTCAGCTTTCCTCCAACGCGGCGGAGGCTCGTCATTCTGCTTCGGCGTTGGAACGAGCATTAACCCTGCTGGCTAACCAAGTGCAACAGATGGCAACCACGTTAACCCAACATGCCGTTCCTGGTTCGAGTCCTGTTCAGCCGGCTCCCAACCCGGCGCCATCTCCCAGTTCCGCTCCCGAACCCCGGGTTGGGGCACCCGAACGCTACACTGGAGATCCAGAGGGCTGCAATCCGTTTTTGACTAACTGCTCCATCCTGTTTGCCCTGCAGCTGCACACGTTTGCCACCGAGGGAGCCAAGGTGGCTTCCGCCATTAATCATCTCACTGGCCGAGCATGACTATGGGGAACAGCTGAATGGGAGAGAGGTATATCAGCCTGTGTCTCGTTTCAAGCCTTCGCTGATGAGCTACGGAAGGTGTCTGGTCCCGTGCCTTTGGGTCCTGACGCCACCGGGGGACTGCTGAATCAGCGACAGGGAAGTCGGACGGTCGCTGATTTTGCTATCGACTTCAGAACGCAAGCTCGACAGAGTGACTGGAATTCGGCAGCCCAATGTGACGCTTTTCTTAATGGGCTCGCACCGTACATCAAAGATGAGTTGGTTTTGTTTGACCTTCCCCATTCGCTCGACGGTCTCATTGAACTGACTACGAGACTGGACAGGCGGATTCAGGCGAGGAGGAGGGAGCAGCGCCTGGAGGGAGGCTCCCACCGGCTTCCTGGTCACCAGCGGGGTCCTCCACTCACCACAGCGCTTCCAGCAGACCCGAGACAGGGAGGGACGGAGCCAATGCAGGTGGGTCGCACCAGGTTGTCTTCTGAGGAGCGTGAGAGACGGCATCGGGGACGGCTCTGTCTCTACTGCGGACAAGCTGGACACTTTGTCTCCTGTTGTCCAGTAAAAGGGCCGGCTCAGCAGTAGAGAGGGGCATCCTGCTGAGCCGTTCCCAGAACTCTGCCCCCAGTCTCCGTCCCCTATTCCATGTGCAGTTTCTGTTGGGAGAGAAGTCTCACACCCTAGCCACATTCATAGACTCTGGGGCTGACGTGAACCTGATCGACGAGGAACTTGCCCGTCAGCTGGGATTAAAGCAGGTCCCACTACCACATCCCGTCCCAGCCAACGCTCTGGATGGTCATCTCCTGGGAACCGTGACCCATCAGACCACTCCTGTCTCCATGCTCCTGTCCGGTGAACATCACGAGACCATCCAGTTTCACATCCTGAGGTCCCCTGAACTGCCTTTAATCCTCGGATACCCCTGGCTCCGTCGTCACAATCCCCACATAGACTGGTCCACCGGCTCGATTGTGGCATGGAGTTCCTCCTGCAAACAGATCTGTCTTCAGTGGCGAAAACCTCCTGGGGCGATCACCCACTCCTGCGCCACCCCAGATCTCTCAGGAGTCCCCACAGAGTACCACGACTACAGGGAGGTGTTTAACAAGGCCAAGGCCACCTCTCTGCTGCCCCACCGTTCCTATGACTGCGCCATTGATCTTCTTCCCGGAGCGGCTCCTCCTAAGGGTCGGCTCTACTCTCTTTCCGCACCAGAAAGAGAGGCCATGGACACCTACATCAGTGACTCTCTGGCTAGCGGTATCATCCGGCCGTCCTCATCTCCCGCCGGGGCCGGGTTCTTCTTTGTGGGCAAGAAGGACGGTTCCCTGCGGCCTTGCATTGACTATAGGGAGTTGAACGAGATCACTGTGAAGAATCGTTACTCCCTCCCCCTCATAGCTTCGGCGTTTGAATTACTTCAAGGGGCAACCATCTTCACTAAACTCGATCTTCGCAACGCTTACCACCTGGTCCGCATCCGAGAGGGGGATGAGTGGAAGACGGCCTTCAACACTCCCACGGGACATTACGAGTATTTGGTGATGCCGTTCGGGCTTACCAATGCTCCTGCAGTTTTTCAATCCCTGATTAACGACGTTCTCAGAGACTACCTCAGTAAGT
The DNA here is from genome assembly GCF_026936395.1 of Plectropomus leopardus. Classification (NCBI taxonomy): domain Eukaryota; kingdom Metazoa; phylum Chordata; class Actinopteri; order Perciformes; family Serranidae; genus Plectropomus; species Plectropomus leopardus. Next base: position 38,347,192 of record NC_142182.1, read on the forward strand.
TTGTTTTTGTGTATCTGGACGATATCCTGATTTTCTCCCGGTCCAGACAAGAACACATTCACTATGTCCAGACCGTTTTGCAGCTTCTCCTGAAAAACTCCCTGTTTGTGAAGGCGGAGAAATGTGACTTCCACGCATCTTCTGTTTCCTTCCTGGGCTACATCATCGGCCACAATAGGATGGAGATGGACCCCGCTAAGGTCTCCGCCGTGACCTCGTGGCCTGTTCCTGACTCCCGCAAACAGCTGCAACGGTTCTTGGGGTTCGCCAACTTCTACCGAAGATTTATTCGAGGGTACAGGACGGTGGCAGCCCACCTCACGGCACTCACCTCATCCAAGGTTCGATTCTGCTGGTCTCGTGAAGCTGATGACGCCTTCCAACTTCTCAAGGGGCGCTTCAGTTCTGCTCCCATTCTCCTCATCCCCGATCCTGAAGGACAGTTCGTGGTGGAGGTCGACGCCTCAGATGTGGGGGTGGGAGCTGTCCTCTTCCAACGCTCGGCTGAAGATGGGAAGCTGCATCCATGCGCTTTCTTCTCCCGATGACTGTCTCCAGCAGAGCGCAACTACGACATTGGCAACCGCGAGCTACTGGCAGTCAAGTTGGCACTGGAGGAATGGCGACATTGGCTGGAGGGTGCCAGAGTACCCTTCCTGGTTTGGACCGACCACAAAAATCTAGAGTATATCCGCACTGCCAAAAGACTCAATTCTCGCCAGGCCCGTTGGGCCCTTTTCTTCGCTCGCTTCTCTTTCACCCTCTCATACCGCCCAGGATCCCGTAACGTCAAACCTGACGCCCTGTCCCGCCAGTTCCTGGAGGAGGAGGAGGAGTCGCCCCTCCCTGACAGCATTCTTCCTGCCTCTCAACTCCTGGCGTCCCTCACATGGGAGATCGAGGAACGCATCTTGTTGGCATTGGAGCAACAGCCGGGTCCCAGTTCCTGTCCACAGAACCGTCTGTTCGTTCCTGAGAGGTACAGATCGGAGGTGTTGCAGTGGGCCCACTCTTCTCGTCTTATCTGCCATCCTGGGATCACTCGTACCAGGGAGGTCCTGCAACGACGGTTCTGGTGGCCCACATTGGTCAGCGACACCAAAGACTTTGTGAACTCCTGTCCAGTCTGCAACCAATGTAAGACCCCTCGCCAAGCTCCTGCCGGTCATCTGCCCCCACTTCCTGTTCCTCATTGCCCCTGGTCCCACATCGCCTTGGACTTCGTCACCGGTCTGCCACTGTCGGGTGGCAACACCACTATCCTGACAGTGGTAGACCGGTTCAGCAAGATGGCCCATTTTGTGCCCTTGCCCAAGCTCCCTTCTGCCAAGGAGACCGCGGGATTGCTGTTGCAGCATGTGATCAGGTTGCACAGCATCCCTTCTGATGTGGTCTCCGATCGGGGCCCCCAGTTCACTTCGGCATTCTGGAGGGAGTTCTGCTGGCTTCTGGGGGCGTCCACCAGCCTGTCCTCAGGGTATCATCCGCAATCCAATGGGCAGACGGAACGGATGAACCAGGAGATGGAGACAGCGCTGCGTTGTATGGCCTCAACTCACCCTGCCTCTTGGTCTTCGCAGCTCCTGTGGGTGGAGTTCGCCCATAACACCCTCCAGAGTTCCGCCACTGGGCTCTCTCCCTTCCAGTGTGCTTATGGTTATCAGCCTCCTCTGTTTCCCGCCCAGGAGAGGGAGACGGCACACCCTTCGGTGGAGGACTTCATCCGTCGCTGCTGCCAGACCTGGACCCGGGCCAGAGCTACGCTGTTACGGGCGGCGGGTCACTACACCTCGGCGGCTAATCGTCGCCGCTCCCAGGCCCCCTCCTACCGGGTGGGTCAGAGGGTCTGGTTGTCTACCAGGGCTCTTCCGCTGAGGGTGGACTCCCGAAAGCTGGCTCCAAAGTTCATCGGCCCGTTCCCAGTCGAGAATGTCATCAACCCGGTGGCGGTTCGTCCGAAGTTGCCTCGTACCATGAGAATCCACCCCACGTTCCACGTCTCCAGGGTCAAACCGGTCCGGGAGAGCCCCCTGCAGCCGACTTCTCCGCCGCCTCCTCCTCCTCGACTCATAGAGGGGGCTCCGGCTTACACGGTCCGTCGGCTCCTTCGATCTGGCACTGCGGCAGGGGCCTTCAGTACCTTGTAGACTGGGAGGGATACGGTCCGGAGGAGCGGTCCTGGGTTCCAGCTCGGCAGATCCTGGACGACCAGCTCATCACGGAGTTTCATCGTCTCCATCCGGATCAGCCGTCCCGTGCTGCTCCCGGTCGTGGGTCCTCCGTCTCTGCCTGTCCTTCGTCTCCTGTTCCTGGACCTTCTGGGTTGGGGTCCTTCCCGATGGGTTCCGCGTCGCCGCTGGAGGATGGTCCTCCTTCTGATGATGACGACGACGACGTTGGTTCTAGCGGCTCCGAGGAGTTCCGGTATTTAAGACTCTCCCACACATTCACTCACTGCCAGATTGTTCCTCTGCAGTATGCACGACTCCTGCCAGATTTTCCGTTGCCGACCCAGCCTGTTCCCGACCTGCTCTCCGTGCCTGATTCCCCGTGTACCTACCTGCCTTCTGTCCCCGACCACGTGCTTTGCTCCGGCGTTACGGAAATCTGACGGCTCCACTGGCAAAGACCTCACCGCTCGACCACGACGATCCTCCTGCCTGCTCCTCGACGGTACCGTTGTTCTTTCGGACTGTTTTCCCGGCTACGGATCCTCTGCCTGTCCCCGACCACGATTCAGCGCTATCCCCGACAACGTTCCCACACGTGTTGTCGGCTCGTCGAGCTACGGGGTTTCCTGTTCTCCAGCCACAGTAGGTTCAAGCTTCGTGTCTTCGCTTCGTGGGATTCCCAGAGACATTGTTTGGGCTTACCGCCCGAAGAACGAACTGAAATTCTGTGAGCTGATCTTCGTTTGTATTGGTTATAATAAAAGTCATTACCAACTAACTTTGAGCTTTGGCGTACTGCATCTGGGTTCTAACACAACCCGTTTCAAATACATTGAGCTCTTACTTTGGTATAGAGCTAAATGTGGAGAAATGTTGTTGTTTCTTTCAGTGTGCACAGCTTTGCAAGTGGCACCCCATACATGTAGATGCAGCAGCTAGTAGCTACTCAAATCCTCTCTATATTTGTGCTATGTTGTTCTATTTTTTAACTCCATGCTTCTGCTGAAGCATGACTTTTCTACCACAGAGAAGAACTTATCTATATCTTGAAAAGTTGCATAGGTTTTTGTTTTTTTTCCTTAGATGATGTGAGGGTCTAAGGGCAGGATGTCATATGCTGTACAGCCCTCTGAGGCAAACTGTGTTTTGTGATAATGGGCTTTATAAATAAAATTGAATTGAACTGACTTAATCAGTCTTAAGTAGAGTAAGCATTAATGCCACAGGGAAGTTGAGTACAATAAAAACAACATTCTACACTCTAATTTGTTGTTATTGTTCTCAATTTCCCTATAAGGATTTTTCTGTACAGTAATCTCCATATGAGAACACTGAGATGTTTACTGATCATGTACCATGTACATAGCTGTATATAAGTCTATTTTTTTTTATTTCTATCTTTTTTATTCATATTTCTATTGCTATTTTTCTACCTATTTCGTACTTAATTCTGTAAAAAGCTTTTGTACTTTGCACTGAAGGAATGGAGAAGCTCTCCAATCTCGTTATACACTGTATAATGACAATAAAGAGCATTCTGATTCTGATTCTGATTCTGATCAAGAGTATAGGATATTGTTGCTGTTGTTCTCAGTTTCACTGAGAAAAATTTGAGGATAATTTATTCTGCTTAAGACTGCTTACTATACAAAACAATGGCAAGTTTACAGCACAGAGCTGAGCATTAACTAGTGATTAAGAATATATGATTTTTTTTATTTCACTGAGAAGGTATGTTGCTTTATACTGTGTTGCACACTTTTTGTTCATTAAATGGTTAAAGGGTATTGGTTATATTTTCAAAAAACTGCAATAAATATTGCAATACGTGATAACTGACAGTGCTATAAATAGTATTGTTCTTGCACAATACACTGCACCTACATAAGCTGCCCTGGGCTTCTGTTAGTAAGCCTACTAATTGCACATAAGAGCCATGTGTCCATCGTGTCCATCAGAACTGTGGTGTTAATAGTGGAAAATGAAAAGGTCATATTCACCTTCTTTACATGGTTAAAGAATTAATGCTGTCACTAAAAGCAAGATAAAGACACAAATATATTGTGTATCTGTACAGACAGGCTTGTGGCTGGAAGGAAAAACCAAGAGCTGACTGAGCATATTGATAACCAGCTTTGTAGTACCAGTTATCCAGACCACCAATCTTAGGGTTAGTTAAGCCAGATAACGAAAAGGTACCCTGGGTATGTTGAACTGGCTTGATAATACAGGCCTCTGTCCATTTATTCCTTTTCATTTTCACAATTTATCAGCTGAAATAAATCTACTTGTAAAACAAAGCTTTTTGTGGCTTACACACTCAAAACATACTGTTCAAGATGTCCTGCAAAAAAATAGATAAAACATGAATTGTAAAATTCCTATTTGTGGCATCTTGTGGTACACTCTTATTCATTATTATATGTTTTTATTTGTATTTTTTTCTCATCTGTATTTTTGTGTGACCATGTGATACCCTTTTTGTTACTGGTCAGTATTTAGTAGCAGGCGGGAGGAGGCAGTGTGTAAGACAGGTCTAAGTGCCGAGGAAGATAAAGAGTAAGACAAGCTTGTCAACATTCCTGACTGAATGGAATGTATCTAAATCACATGACCAGCTGGTGCACGCAGGTGTGACCTGTAAGCTGCTTTATCATTATATCTGGTTTTCCAAAGTGTAGCTATGCTTTAACATCTGTGTGTGATGCTTTTGGATTTCTTAATGAGGCACTTAATAACTTTATAGTAAAGGCAGAAAAATTTAAATTTTCCCCTTTTTGTTAAGATCAATGGACCAAATTTGTTGTCAAAAAAATAATTTGTTTTTGAAAAATAACAAATTCAGTTTAAAAGAGGGATGTGCTGTAGATCAGTGGTTCCTAAGTGGTGGGTCATGGTCCAAAAGCAGGTTGTAAATCCATTCTGAATGGACCACAAGTAACTTGTGAATGTGTCAAGTTTGTAAACAAAACGCTTAGTACAGTGCATTTCCAGCACAGACCTTTTATTGCGATGTGCCATTTCTGTTTACTCTTGCAATACATGTTGTTTCTTTGAGTTTTAAACCAACTTGTTTACATTGCCATGAACTAATGACTAAGGAGAAATATGGACCCCGTGGCTGGACCAACTGGCAACCACTGCTGTAGATTACTTATAAAAGAATCCTTCCAAGAGACCTGCACTGTGTTTAGACAGGGATTGCTGGAGTTATACAACTTGCTATCCTGGTAAAATCATCCTGATGATGTAAGGTCAACATTGTGTTTCTGTCTCTGTATCAGTCTGGACTCTCTGCCATCTCAGACACTTTAAGTGGGCGGGAATACTAGACAGACAAACATCTACAGCCAATCCCGACTTTAGTACTAGCCTCTATAACACAAATACATTTGCAGTTCGACAGTAATGGTCAAAAATGCAATTTATTTCATTTACCATTTGCATGTAACATGTACCTCGTGGACAACAATCCCCATGAGGTTTTCACAATGCACTGATGTTACCAGTATATTTGGCATTTCTCATTCAGCAGCCAGCTGCCTCTGAACTGCTAAATACCAGCTGGCAGCATCCTTGTTGTCTGTCTAGAGCTTTGTTAACACTGGTTTGCATGGCAGTGATCCTGAGCTTTGCAGCCTCTCATATATGCTCCTCTATGAGCCAATCAGTGGCCAAACATCAACAAATATGAATTTGGACCAGGGAACACCTTCTTCGTCACCATCACAGCCAGTCAGTAAATCAAGGGTTTGCCAAATCCAGTCAGAAAAAATGTGAAAAAGGGATTTCCTCCTTGAAACTGCATCAAAGTGCATCCTGTTGTTGTTGTTAGGGCCCGAGCACAACCCCAGGCAGTTGCGTAGGCCCTCTTGAAACTGAAGGGAGTATTGTTTTCTTAAATTAATTGCTTTTTAAAGGGCTTTATCATATTCAAAAACTCACCAAACTTTGCACACTTATCAGGTCTGGTAAAAATGTACATCTGATATGACTCTGACTTATATGACTGGTGATCGGGACTCAAAAATGTACTCAATAGCGCCCCCTAAAGAACAGCCTGGCGGTAGGTTTCAGCTACATGTACAAAAATTGGTAGGCACATGTAACATCCCAAGAGGTACAAAAACGTATCTGGGATCCCACACTTCCTTACTACCCACAGGCTCATAATTATAGGTGAGGGTTGGGATGCAGAAAGACCTGTAAATCAAAAGCTTTGCCTTGCAACACAGCTCCTTCTTCACCACAACAATCTGGTGCAATGCCCACATCATTGTGGGTGCTGCATCAAACCGCCTGGCCAGCTCACAATCTATTCCACCCTTATTCATGAACAAGACCCCAAGATATTTATCAACCATTCCTTGGGTCAGTAACTCTCACCCAACCCAGAAGGGGTCATCCAATTTTTTCCAGATGGAAATCATGGCCTAAGACTTGAAGGTGCTGACTCCCATACTGACTGCTTTACACTCAGCTGTAAACCGCCTCAGTGCATGCTGGAGGTCACAGTATAATGAAGTCAAAAGAGATGCAATTCTGAGGTCCCCAAATCGGACCCCTTCCTCCCCCAGCTGCACCTTGTGATCCTGTCCATGTATATCACAAGCAGAACTGGTGATAAAGGACAACCTTGGCAAAGGCCGACACCCACGGGAAATGTGTTTGACTTTGTGCCGAGTATACATATACAGCTCTAACTTTGGTCGTAAGAGGATCAGATGGCATGTAGCAACTACACCGGTACCCAGTATTCATAATAGTCTCACGGGACTCCCCAGGGAGGTCATAAGCTGTAGCATAAGTCCACAAAATATATGTTTAGAAGGCCTGCAAGAGTAAAGAGCTCGTCCACTGTTTTATAATCATGATGGAACCAACATTGCTCCTCTTAGTCAGTCGGAGCCTCCTTTCCATCACCCTAGAATAAGCTTTCCCAGGGAGGCTGAATGGTCTGATACCCTGATAACTCAAGCACACCTACCAGTCTACATAGAAACAGCACAAGCTTCCAGTCCCTACTTTTCCTGGAATGCAGTAAATATAATATTTTTTCCTTTTCTCTAACTGACAATTTTGTCGAAAAAAGACTGGCACAGGTCAATCGGCTGTGTTGGAAGATGACATTTGAATTTGTTTAGTGTTATTTAAGAAAATTGATACTACCATATCAGATCACTACTGCTCGTTTTTCAACATGACTGTCTCTGGTTCAGTTAAAACCACTACAGTGTATTATTTAAAAAAGCTTTTTTAGTCCATTTGCACCTAGTGAATTCCCTAATGATCCACACAGTTTACTGCTCTTGGCTAAAGTCTCAGTTCATGACAAAGTAAACCAGTTCAACTTAAAACTAAAATCTGCCATCATCATATAGGCTCCTATGAAAACTAAGAAGAAATCACAAAAAAGTAGTGCCCTGGAAGAATGAGAAAATGCGTTTGCTCAAGAGGGAATGCCGCAGAGCCAAGCGATTGTGGGGAAAAAAAAAGCAAGCTTACAATCAACAGAGAAATTTTTAGAAAATGTACTTTAATATAAAACAAAGCCTTGGGCAGTGCAAGACAGGCTTATTTTTCTGGCATTATAAATGAAAACAGGAATAACCCAAAAGTCCTATTTTCCACAATCTTAAATCCTCCCCAGTCTCATGCACAGCTATGCCCTGTATCAAACTCAAAGTGTGAGGAATTTGCATAATTCAAAACAAAAAAACAAACAAAATTAATGTCCAGGCTGGTATTGTGAACAATATTGTTACAATAAACTAATCTGTTAACCACTCAGAAAAATCTAATTTCATTCTGCAAAATTATTGAGGCCAAACTTCATAAAACCTTCTTGCAATTGGAGTCATCCACCTGCTCGCTGGATGCTATTTCTATTGCCTTCTGTAAGGAGGTTTTAGATAGTTTGCTTCATCTGTTAGATATTGTAAATTGGTCCCTAGAATAAGGTGTTTTCCTTAAATCGGCTATCGTCAAGTCCTTACTGAAAAAGAATGAACTTGCCCCTTTAGTGCTGAGCGACTACAGGCCCGCCTCATATCTGTCTTTTCTAGGTAAGATTTTGGAAAAGGTAGTATATAAACAACTGGTTGTGTTTTTACATGAAAATGAGATTCGTGATAAATTTCAGTGTGGTTTTAGAAAGGCCACAGCACTGAAACCACACTTGTAAAAGTAATCAATGATCTGATGCGTGAGCTTAGATAATATAAACGTTTGCATTCTTACACTCCTTGATCTAGTGGCTGCTTTTGATACTTTCGATCACAACATTCTTCTAGCCCACCTTGAAAACTGGATTGGTCTTTCAGGCTCAACCCCATGGTTTCATACATATCTTACTGGCAGAAGTTATTTTGTCCCTCTTGCTGACCACATCTCTAATAAACATGATCTAATCTCTGGTATTCCACAGGGTTCCATTCTTGGTCCTTTTTTATTCTGTCTTTACATGCTGTCACTTGGAGAAATTAATTATGAGCATGGCATTTTTATGCTGATGACACTCAGTTATATGTCTGTAGCACTAGATGACCCCAGTGCTCTCACTTCTCTGACAAATTGTGTGTCCTCCATCATCAAGGTGGATGGGTGAAAATCTTCTAAAATAAATGATGATAAGACTGAAATTTTCTTAACTGGTAGCTCTGCAGTATTTCTAGGAGACTGGGAAATCTGGTCACACACAGTACAACTGCAGTGAAAAACTTGGGTGTCATTACTGATTCTGAGCTAGACTTCAAATCACATATTAACTACATTACAAAGGTTGCTTTCATTCACCTACGAAACATTGCTAAAGGTAGACCTTACCTTTCCTTGAAGGATGCCAAAAAACTGACACATGCATTTGTCTTTTCACATCTGGACTATTACAATGCGCTTTTTATTGGTTACCATTGACATTGACAGGCTGCAATTAGTTCAGAATGCGGCCGCAAGAGTTTTAACGAAAACCAGGATGAGAGATCACATTACTCAAGTTATAGCTTCACTGCACTGGCATAAAATAGCTTTTAGAATTTATTTTAAAATTCTTTTACTTGCTTATAAAGCACTACTATAACTTCGATATAGTCAATACTGGCCCTGTATTTACTTGGTATCAGACTGATACCCAATTTTACAGTAATGCACACCCCTACCATCTACCCCATAGACTTTATGTTCCAATGCTGCTGTCATGATAGTTTATCCATGCACAGGAAAGTGCAGGTAATGGATGTGGAAATGTAGGTGGAAAAGGAAAAAAGGAGGCAAATATGTCAGGGGAAATAAATGGAGAGGGAGGCAAATAGGGAAAATAATACATAAATAAATGCATAAATAATTAAATAAATACATTAAAAATGAATAAATAAATATGTAAAATGGAAAATAAAATGACAAATTACATAAAGTGGAAAATAATAAATAAATAAGCAAATAAATATGAAAGTGAATAAATATAATAAAATTATGAATAAAATGGAATATAAATGGGAAATTGAATAAAAATTGCAATTTATTTATTTACTTATTTATTTTTCAGTTTCAGTCCTCCATAAGTATGGTCCCATCTCAAGATGATCTCTCATCCATTTTCTTTCTTTTATTCAATGATGATAATATGAATAAGCGATTGGATATGCACCCAAAAAGGGAAATGCATGTTTGAGGTTGTTCTTCAATTCAGCTCTTTGGTGAATGTATGACAGTTCAGGTATAGGGTACAAGGTAGATCTATTTGTCATTTTTCTTAAATGTAGTTTAAGAAGAAATTAAATTAAAGTTAACCCTAAATCCTAAGGCCTTAAAGAGGTCTCACAGCCTGGGAAAAGAAGCTGCTCTGTAGTCTGATGGTTTTGCAGTGGATACTTGTGTATCTTTTTCCAGATGGCTGCAGGGTGAACAGACTGTGGCTGGGGTGGCTTCTGTCTTTCAGTAACTTTTGAGCTCTGTGCAGACACCTCACTTCACTGAGGTCACTGATGCTCTGTAGATGAGAACCAGTGATGTTCTGCATACTTTAAATCACCCGCTGAAAAGCCTCACTGTCCTGGGCCATGCACAAACCATGACAGTTTGTGATGTTTCCAGTCAGTATGCTTTCCATTGCTCCTCTGAAGAAGTTAGCCAGGATCTTGCTCTGGAATTTAGGAAGACATCATTGTATCAGCAATCAATGATAATAAGTGATAATTCTCACTATTTCATTTTTTTAAACTTGCAAAGCTGAACTTGTATTTGTGTCACTTGTAAAATGAGATTACTGTATATTACCAAAAAAAAACCAACCTCTGATGAGGCAGGATAGATGAAACTGGGATAAATCGTGGAACTGTAAACTGGAGTTCAGACAGTGAATTTTTTTGTAAAACTCACACAGGTTTGCGCCAAACTTTACTAAAATCTAACATTTCTCTTAAATGTAGTATTAGGCTTTCAGTGTCTCTGTTTTGCTAAACAACCAAAAAAGCAATTATTCAAACGCCTGGTGCATGCAGACACATTGGAATGCAGATCCTAATGTGACAAGCAGACAAAAAGCTTGATTCACACCCTATTGTGTATCAGAACCTGTATGATGTAGATTTGATTGTGTGTGTGTGTGTGTGTGTGTGTGTGTGTGTGTGTGTGTGTGTGTGAAAGAGAGAGAGAAAGTGAAAGAGAGAGAGAGAGATCCACCCTGCATTGTTACACGAAAGACTTGAGGCCAGCAAGACATGAATGAAGCCACATGACACAGATAAAAACCTGTCCTTCAGTGTCACCACCTGTCACACTCTGAAACTCTAAACAAACCTAATCTGACTGGAGGCTAGGACATACCACACATAACAGACATGCGAGAGCTGGACATGGTTTGACGCACCTTGCAATGAGTGACTTGCGGGTGACTGACAGGACTAAATTAGGTCTTCATAACATCTTGCCTCACTTGAGTACCCATGATGTTGTCTTTGTAAAGTAACAGGAGAGGTTTCTATTTTGAGCAGTCAAAATGGAAATGTCAAATGGAAATGTGACAACAGAAATAAGAAAAGGGAAAAAAATCTTGGAAATGAGAGGTGAACAGAGAAGAAGAAGTTAACTATTAAAGAGGAGATAGAAATAAAAAAATGTAAATAAAAAAAATCAAAAAAGCACCAAAAATAAAAGAAAACATGAAACATGTAAATAAGACAAAATGAGATGACAAATGAAAAAGAGGAGATGAGACATGGAAAGAAAAAGATAAGAAATAAGATGAAAAGAAGAGTATTCAATAAAAAACAGTAACAGGTTGGCTCAGTGACTCAGCTGGTGCACATAGCTGACATTCCTGCTCACACACACTGCTCTTTACCTTTGTCTCACTCACTTGCCCCCAGAGAAAGAAACCGGAGAGCAGAGGAATAAAGTTGAGGTGTGAGTTAGGTTTGATTTCATTTAGCCTGAGCGAGCTGATTTCCTGGGTGTGGCTGCAGGTTAGTATAGTCGCACAGAGTACCTCTTTGTCTCAACACACATACAGTACATATACAGAATAGAGCTGCTTATTGGCAGTAGCAGTTGATTCAGTATTTCTATATGAATCATGGTTGTAAGAACATTGTTAACTCTATTTATGTCCAAAAAATGTTGTTTTTCAGAAAAGGTGTGCAGTTAAGTTATTATTCAGTGCGATGACAGAGACTGCAGTATTATAGTCAGGGCTGAATTAACCCATGAGAATGCCAAAGCCTAATTTTGCCTCAGGCAAAAATGAGTCATGGGCCCCTACTGTAGCCCTCCCATCCCTCCCAATCTGTGTGTATTCTGTATGTATCCTGCTGCCTTTAAAGGGACACTCCACTAATTTCACACACCAAAGTCAGTTTACTAGATGAAGTCAGTTTAATAGAGGAATTCCTACTCAGTCTGTGAAGACTAAAGAAGCTCTGATGAAATAATCCTGTTGATATCGAGGTGATGTCATCAGCATTTTCTTGGAAGAAAGTCTGAATGTCAGGATATCTCAGCCTCTGCTGTTTTGACTTTGACCATTTTTTGATCTGTCTCATGTCAGGCATCCTGATCAAAATGTATACCATGTAATGCACCATCTGGAGCTCAATTCCATACTGGAACATTAGTTGTATGTCATCTTCCTGTCTCTCTCCAGAGGTTTCCTGTCTGTATCCTCTCTATAAACAATTAACCCAGAGAAAAGTATCCAAAAAATCTCTCTTGTGAGCCCCCAAAGTTACTTGAGTACTCTTTTCAATACATACATGGCAGAGTGCATGTGTTAGCTTAGTTATTTTAAACAGGACTTCTATAAACAACCAACGCTCCACTGAGTTATGGGCCCCCTTGCTTTGTTGTGGGATTGTGGCAATTTGATTAAACACACATTTGTTTAATATGTTTTATGTGAACAATGTAAGCACATACCAAAACCTCTTTTTTTTTTGGTCTTGCGAGATCTTAAGATATGATTTCTGTTTAATGCAATCAATCAGTTTAATCAATTTGTAATGATTTAGTTATTGTATTAGTTTTCCACCAGGCTGTCAGAGTTGCGGGGATTGTGGTATTTTTACAGTAATTAGATTTTTTTATTGATGGTGGAAGGAAGGCAAGGTCTAAAGGTGTTTTTGCACTGATTTTGTTCCAAGTCTAGCCATTGGTTACTTTGCATGAGTCCATTTGAATAAATATTGTAATGGATTTGATGGGAAGAAGTTAAAAAAGTTTGGTGCTTCAAGGTCATGTGATTTTCTGTTTTGGAATGTTGAATGTGATTCTGTTTTTTTTTTTGTTTTTCCAGTAAAATTGGATTGTGATTGAGTCAAATGTTTTGAAAATGAATAATTAATCTGTGGTAGGGTTTTCATTTTAACTGTTGCAATTTGTCCAATTAGAGTGAGTGGGAGATTGATGCCACGTTTGAGGTCGTCTTCTATGTTTATTTTTTTTTCATAAAGGAGAGTAATTGACGTTGAAAAGCTCTGACAGCCTGGAGGAGATGTTAATGCCTAAATATTTTATAAGAGGTTGTGGGTGTGGAGAAGTTACTGATGGTGTTGAAAGTGTAACGGTTGTGTGTTGAACCCAGATGCAGTACACCACAACTCAGTGATAGTTGGTAATGACTTTTATTTAAACCAACACACACTAAGAGCAACTCACAGATATTCAGTCCGTTCTTCGGGCCGTGAGCCCAAACAAAGTCTCTGGGTATCCCACGAAGAGAAGACACGAAGCTTGAATCGACTGTGGCTGGAGAGCAGGAAACCCCGTAGCTCGACGAGCCGACAACGCGTGTGGGAGCGTTGTCGAGGGTTACGCTGGAGAATGGTCGGGGACAGGCAGGAGGTCCGTGACCGGAAAAACAGTCCGAGGAAACAGCGGTACCGTCGGGGAACAGGCAGGAGGGTCGTCGAGGACGAGCGGGGAGGTCTTTGCCAGAGGATCTGTCAGATTTCCAAAACGCCGAAACGAAGCACGTGGTCAGGGGCAGAAGGCAGGTACGTACACGGGGAGGGAGGCGAAGAGAGCAGGTCGGGAACAGGCTGAGTCGGCACCGGGAAGTCAGGAAGAAAAACGCTGGAGAGTCGTGCATAATAGCAGAGGAACAATCTGGCAGTGAATGAACGTGTGTGAGTGTCTTAAATACTGGACTGATTGATGATGAGCTGCAGCTGTGGGGGAGAGCAGACTGCAGCAGTGGGCGTGGCCAGCAGGAAGAGCAGGTCAGAGTGAGGTGAATGGAAAAGTGCTGGCAGTGAAGGGGAGGAGGAAAATGCAGGAATCATGACAGAACCCCCCCAAGGGACGGCCCACGAAGTCCCAAAGCCAAAGGCACAGAAGCCGGGCGGGGGGAGGGGGCCTGGAAGGAGGGTCAGAACTCCTCGGAACCGGCAGAAGCCACCTCGTTGTCGTCGTCGTAGTCGTCGTCGTCGCTGTCATCAGAAGGAGGACCCCCCACCGGAGGCGGTCCGGAACCCCCGGAGCAGGACCCCAATCCCGAAGGGCCAGGGGCAGGGGACGGAGAGCGGGCAGGAACGGACGACCCACGGCCAGGAACAGCGCGGGACGGCTGGTCCGGATGGAGCCGATGGAAATCCTCGATGAGCTGGCGGTCCAGAACCTGCAGAGCCGGGACCCAGGACCGCTCCTCCGGACCGTAACCCTCCCAGTCCACGAGGTATTGGAGTCCCCTGCCGCGGTGCCGGGAACGCAGGAGTCGACGCACCGTGTAAGCTGGTGCGCCCTCGATGAGACGAGGAGGCGGGGGTGGTCGAGAGGCTGGCTGCAGAGGACACTCCCGAACCGGCTTGACCCTGGAGACGTGGAACGTGGAGTGGACCCTCATGGTGCGGGGCAATTTAAGCCGAACTGCCACAGGGTTGATGACCTTCTCCACGGGGAATGGACCGATGAACTTCGGAGCCAGCTTCCGGGATTCCACCCTAAGCGGGAGATCCTTTGTGGACAACCAGACCTTCTGGCCCACCTGGTAGGAGGGAGCCCGGGAGCGGCGACGGTTGGCCGTGGAGGTGTACCGACCAGCCGCCCGTAGGAGAGTAGCTCTGGCCCGGCACCAGGTCTGACGACAACGACGGATGTAAACCTCCACAGAAGGGTAAGCCGTCTCCGTCTCTTGAGCAGGAAACAGAGGAGGCTGGAAACCATACGCGCACTGGAATGGGGATAGTCCAGTGGCGGAACTGGTAAGGGTGTTATGAGCAAACTCCACCCACAGGAGCTGAGACGACCAGGAGGCTGGCTGGTTGGAGGCCATACATCGCAGCGCCGTTTCCATTTCCTGGTTCATACGTTCGGTCTGGCCGTTGGACTGGGGGTGATATCCCGAGGACAGGCTGGTAGACGCCCCCAGGAGCCGACAGAACTCTCTCCAGAACGCTGAAGTGAACTGGGGTCCGCGATCGGAGACCACATCTGAGGGGATGCCATGCAGCCGGACCACATGCTCCAATAGCAACCCCGCGGTCTCTTTGGCGGAGGGAAGCTTGGGTAAAGGCACAAAATGTGCCATTTTGCTGAATCGGTCTACCACTGTCAGGACTGTTGTGTTCCCACCCGACAGCGGTAGACCAGTAACGAAGTCCAGTGAGATGTGGGACCAGGGGCGATGAGGCACTGGGAGTGGGTGCAGAAGGCCGGCAGGAGCTTGACGTGGTGTCTTGCTTTGGTTACATACAGGACAGGCATTAACAAAGTCTTTAGTGTCTTCGGCCAGGGTGGGCCACCAGAACCGTCGCTGCAGAACCTCCCTGGTACGAGTGATCCCCGGGTGACAGGTGAGGCGCGAGGCGTGGGCCCACTGAAGGACTTCTGACCTGAACTCATCTGGAACGAACAGGCGGTTCTGTGGGCAGGAGCTGGGGCCCGGCTGCTCTTCCAACGCTGACAAAATGCGTTCCTCTATCTCCCAGGTGAGGGCAGCTAGGAGACGGGGAGCAGGAAGAATGCTGTCAGGATGGGATGAGACCTCTTCCTCCTCCAGGAACTGGCGGGACAGAGCGTCGGGCTTAACGTTGCGGGAGCCGGGACGATAGGAGAGAGTGAAGGTGAAGCGGGTGAAGAACAGGGCCCAACGGGCCTGGCGAGAGTTCAGTCTCTTGGCGGAACGGATGTACTCAAGGTTTTTGTGGTCCGTCCAGACGAGGAAGGGAATCTTGGTACCCTCCAGCCAATGGCGCCACTCCTCCAACGCCAACTTGACTGCCAGTAACTCACGATTGCCAATGTCGTAGTTACACTCCGCTGGTGACAACTGCCAAGAGAAGAATGCACATGGGTGCAACTTCCCATCCACAGCCGAGCGTTGGGAGAGGACAGCTCCCACCCCCACATCCGAGGCGTCGACCTCCACCACGAACTGTCGTTCTGGGTCAGGAATGAGGAGTATGGGGGCAGAGCTGAAGCGTCCCTTGAGGTGTTGGAAGGCGTCGGCGGTGGCAGGAGACCAGCGGAACAGAACCTTGGATGAGGTGAGGGCTGTGAGGGGAGCCGCCACCGTGCTGTATCCACGAATAAACCGTCTGTAAAAGTTGGCAAACCCCAAGAAACATTGCAACTGTTTACGAGAGTCCGGGACGGGCCAGGAGGTCACAGCTGAGACCTTCTCAGGGTCCATCTCCATACGGTTGTGACCGACGATGTATCCCAGGAAGGAGACGGAGGATGCGTGGAAGTCGCACTTCTCTGCCTTTACGAACAGAGAGTTCTTGAGTAGGAGCTGCAGGACCGACTGGACGTGATGGATGTGTTCCTGTCTGGACCGAGAGAAAATCAGGATGTCGTCCAGATAAACGAACACAAACTTATTGAGATAGTCTCTGAGAACGTCGTTGATGAGGGCCTGGAAGACGGCCGGGGCATTAGTGAGACCGAACGGCATCACTAGATATTCGTAATGTCCAGTGGGGGTGTTAAAAGCCGTCTTCCACTCGTCCCCCTCCCGGATACGGACCAGGTGGTAAGCGTTTCGAAGATCTAGCTTGGTGAAGATGGTGGCCCCTTGTAACAGTTCAAATGCTGAGGCGATGAGGGGGAGAGGGTAACGGTTTTTGACCGTAATGTCATTCAGCCCCCTATAGTCTATGCAAGGACGTAAAGAACCATCCTTCTTCCCCACGAAGAAAAATCCGGCCCCAGCAGGAGATGAGGAGGGACGGATTATACCGCTGGCCAAAGAGTCATTTATGTAGGTCTCCATGGCCTCCCTCTCGGGAGCAGAAAGGGAGTAGAGACGACCCTTCGGTGGCGCTGACCCGGGCAGGAGGTCAATGGCGCAGTCATAGGGCCGGTGAGGAGGCAGAGAAGTGGCCCTTGACTTATTGAACACCTCCCCGAAGTCATTGTATTCAGGCGGCACCCCGGAGAGATCTGGAGCGGAACCGGTACTGGAGATGGGTCTGGCTGCGTCCGACTGTTGGAGGCAGATCTGTTGACAAGACGACCCCCATGCCAGGATAGAACCAGTGGACCAGTCAATGTGCGGGTTGTGATGACGGAGCCAGGGGTATCCGAGGATCACGGGTAAGTTGGGAGACTTCAGGACGTGAAACTGGATGGTCTCGTGGTGTCTTCCAGCCAGAAGCATGGAAATGGGGGTGGTCTGATGAGTGACAGTTCCCAGGAGGTGACCATCCAGTGCGTTGGCTGGTAACGGGCATGGAAGGGGGACCAGCTCTATATCCAGCTGCAATGCGAGTTCCTCGTCGATCAGGTTAACGTCGGCCCCAGAGTCTATGAACGTGGAGAGGGTGTGGGAACCCTCTTTCAACAGGAACCGGACGTGGAATAGGGGACGAAGACTAGGAGCAGAGTTCTGGGAACGGCTCAGCAGGATGCCCCTTTCTACCGCTGAGCCTGCCCTTTTACCGGGCAGCCGGAGATGAAATGACCGGCCTGACCACAGTAAAGGCAGAGATTAGCCCGCCGTCGCCTCTCACGCTCCTCTGGAGACAGCCTGGTGCGACCCACCTGCATGGGCTCCGCTCCTCCAGGAACTGGGTTCGTCGGACTACTGGTGGCTGCAGAAGGACCATGCCGATGAACAGGAACCCGCTGAGCGCCTCCCTCTAGTCGCTGCTCCCTCCTCCTTGCCTGAATTCGTCTGTTGAGTCTAGTGGTCAGTTCAATGAGACCATCCAGAGAGTGGGGGAGATCAAACGAGACCAGTTCGTCCTTTATGTAAGGAGCTAACCCATTGAGAAAAGCGTCACATTGGGCCGCCGAATTCCAGTCACTCTGCCGGGCTCGGGTTCGGAAGTCGATAGCGAAATCTGCAACGGTCCGGTCGCCCTGTCGCTGGCTCAGGAGTCCTCCGGTGGCATCGGGACCCAGGGAAACAGCCCCGAAAACCTTTTGTAGCTCCTCTGCGAATGCGTGGAATGAAGAACAGGCCGGAGTGCCCCTCTCCCACTCGGCCGTTCCCCACAGGCGTGCTCGGCCCGTGAGGTGATTGATAGCAAAGGCAACTCTGGCTCCCTCAGTGGCGAACGTGTGAGGCTGCAGAGCAAACAGGATGGAACAGTTTGTCAAGAACGGGTTGCAACCCTCCGGATCTCCAGCATACCGTTCTGGCGCGCCCACCCGGGGTTCAGGAGCGGAGCTGGGCGATGGTGTGGGACTGGGAGGTGGCTGAGCGGAACTTGCAGCTGGAGCGGCGTGCTGTGTCAACGTGGATGCCATCTGTTGGACTTGATTAGCCAACAGGGTTAGAGCTCGTTCCAGAGCCGAGGCAGACTGACGAACCTCAGCCGCGTTGGAGGAGAGCTGAGCCTCGTGCTGCTGCAACATTCCCTCGACGCGGGCGAGGCGATTCTGAAGAGCGCTGGCGTCTGCTGGGTCCATTTCTGGCCAGATTGTACTGTAACGGGTGTGTGTTGAACCCAGATGCAGTACACCACAACTCAGTGATAGTTGGTAATGACTTTTATTTAAACCAACACACACGAAGAGCAACTCACAGATATTCAGTCCGTTCTTCGGGCCGTGAGCCCAAACAAAGTCTCTGGGTATCCCACGAAGAGAAGACACGAAGCTTGAATCTACTGTGGCTGGAGAGCAGGAAACCCCGTAGCTCGACGAGCCGACAACACGTGTGGGAGCGTTGTCGAGGGTTACGCTGGAGAATGGTCGGGGACAGGCAGGAGGTCCGTGACCGGAAAAACAGTCCGAGGAAACAGCGGTACCGTCGGGGAACAGGCAGGAGGGTCGTCGAGGACGAGCGGGGAGGTCTTTGCCAGAGGATCCGTCAGATTTCCAAAACGCCGAAACGAAGCACGTGGTCAGGGGCAGAAGGCAGGTACGTACAGGGGGAGGCAGGCGAAGAGAGCAGGTCGGGAACAGGCTGAGTCGGCACCGGGAAGTCAGGAAGAAAAACGCTGGAGAGTCGTGCATAATAGCAGAGGAACAATCTGGCAGTGAATGAACGTGTGCGAGTGTCTTAAATACTGGACTGATTGATGATGAGCTGCAGCTGTGGGGGAGAGCAGACTGCAGCAGTGGGCGTGGCCAGCAGGAAGAGCAGGTCAGAGTGAGGTGAATGGAAAAGTACTGGCAGTGAAGGGGAGGAGGAAAATGCAGGAATCATGACAGAAAGTTTCTTTTACAGACTCGGAGGGGTTCTGTAGATATAGAAATAAATCATCTGCATGAAGACTTATTTCATATTGCGAGTTGGCTTTCTGAATTCCTTTTGTGTTTTCGTTTTGCCATATTGCTGCCATGAGTGGTTCAATGAAAGTTGCAAATAGGGATGGAGAGAGTGGGTATCCTTGCCTAGTTCCCTGGTGAAGTGTGAAGCTGGGTGAGGTGATTCCATTGGTGATTATAGTGGCCCTAGGTGAAGTGTACAGTGTTCTTATCCCATGGATAAACAACTCGCTGAGTCCAAACCTGAGCAATTGTAGTTATGTCTTATTTTTGGTGTGATATATTGATTAGGGGGAAAGGTTCGCGGATTGTCAGTGGTATGTCTGTTTTTGATAAAAACCTGTCTGATCGGGGTGAATTAACATGGGAGTAGCTATCTCTGTTCTGGTTGCTAGTGCTTTGGTAATCATTTTTAAGTCCCTGGTGATAAGTGAGAGAAGGCGGGAGCTGGACAGGTGGGTTAGGTCTTTATTGGGTTTTTGTAGAAGTGTTATTACAGCATGGGAGTGGGTATGGTGTTTTCTGCTGTTACTCTGTAAAACAGCGGTGAAAGGTTGTCCCAGATGTGTTTGTCGAACTCTGGTGGAAATCCGTCTGGTCCGGGTGAATTTTTATTTCGCATTTTGTTTAAGACTTTTTTTTAGTTCATCATGGATGAGGAGTGCATTTAAAATGTTTATTTGCTTTGTGGGTAGTGTTAGTAGGTCCAGGTTGCTGGGTTGGTGTCCTGAGGACTAGGTTACTGTAAAATTGTTGAAAGACATAATTTATATCCTGTGGATTTTGGGTAATTGTGCCTGCAGAGTTAAGTATGGATAGGATGATTGCGTTCTCTTTTTTGTGTTGAAGTAGTTTTGCCAGATATTTATTTGAGTTGTTACTGTATTGAAAGATTTCATATTTGAGTTGTTGGATCAGAATTGTTTTTTTTTTTTTTTTTTTTGTGATGCTTTCCAGTTGAGTTTTCAGTTCAGTCAATTAATTTTGTGTTTGTTCATTTGGGTTATTGCTATATTGGGAAGATAGGTGTTTGATTGTATTTTGTCATTCCTGATGGTTTTTTTTTTATGTTTGTTTAATGGATACCCATGGATGAAAGAAAGGATTGCAGAAGAAACACTGGCTATGCAAGCTTCAGGAATGTATCGAGCAGTAACCCCGCAAGCATCTCAAACTGTAGGAAACAAGGAACCAGTCTCCCCATCTTTAATGGTTGCAAGAGAGAGTACCACAGATGGAGAAAAGACTGGGAAAATCTCCAGAGAGAGGAAGAGCCATCAGGATCAGTTGAAGTAAGGAAAATGCAGCTTCTGGACAGCGTGGATGGAAAGATATCAAAGGACTTCAGACTATCAACCTACAACACTGCTGAGGACATGTCAGAGTCTTGGAGAACAGGTATGGAAATAAATCAACCATCATAATAGAAATCCTAGAGAAGCTGGAAAAAATACCACCTGCAAAAGCAAACAATTCATGAAAAGTCATTGAATTCATACAGACTGTAGAGAAAGCTCTGGCAGATCTAACAGAACTAGGAAATTATCGTGCAATGAAGAACCCACTCACCATTAAGTCAATAGAGAGCAAGCTTCCAGAATTTATCAAGCAAGACTGGCTTATCTTCATGGTTGATCCGAACAACATTACAGCAGACAATCACAACAAGCTCCCTACATTCCTCAGAAAACAAGAAGACATCCTTGAAAGACTTGAACAGCTCAAAATTGTAGATAAAACAGACCGTCCCGAAAAAAAATGAAAGGAAATATGCCTCTAGAAGAAACACAAAAAGAGAAGATTCTGTTGATCCTTGTATTGTGTGTGGAGATGATCGACGTCATGACAGAATTTACCTCTGTAGAAAGTTCAGCAGATTGAAGCTACATGTGAAGAAGGCTGCTTTGAAAAAACTAAAAGCCTGCAAACCTTGTCTGAGCTGTCATGATGGTGATGAATTCTGCAGAGACACTTGCCTTTGTAGGAACAAAGATTGCAAAAAAGGACATGCCGCATATCACGACTACTTTCTCTGTCCCAAAATGGAGCTCAGGAGAGGACCTGAGGACAAGACAAAGGCAAACAAAGGCAAGTTAGCAGAGGAGCAGGAAGAATTCTTGTCCCAGCTTTCACCTGAGCTTGCATAAAAATGTAAAAAATCCTTTACCAACACCATCGGCAAGGCTGAAAAATCACGCATCACTGACCACTCTGAGCTTCTAAAGAATGGCCCTAAAGAATTGCCAGTAATCACGATGCTCCTAGAAGTAACTGTAAATGCGGTCAGAAGATTGGAACACTAATTAGCCTCGCATCAGACAATAATTGCATCACCCACAAGGCTGCTAGCAGGATAAGGCTTCAGAGTGGAAAAAATAACCTTAGCTGTGCATTGTGTATGTGGGATGACTATGAAAGTCAACACAAAATTATATCTTCTCAAGGTCAGACTCAGAACCCCAAAGGGAACAGAGAGGGCTCATGAACTTATCTGCTATGGCCTGGAGGAAATCGTAAGAGTACACAGGGTTATTAAACCAGCAAAGTTACAGAAAATCCTTCCCAAAAGTGGAACCTAAAGAGTTAAAGAGGCCCGAAGAGGTTGAACTCCTTATCAGCCACAGAGAGGGGAAACTCGCTCCACAAAGAGTAAAAGTTATCAGAGACCTTGTGTAACCGGTGGACTTTAGTGTTGTCTGCATTGTGTTGTGATGGAAAAGCCCAAACCATGGATATCTTTGGAGGCGGTCTCCGTTTATTTCTGACAGCAAGAGTTAAAAAACAAAATCCTCTGTCAATTATGTTGGCACAACTCAAGCCCCTACACAAATTAAGCAACACGGGAATATGTTAGAATATTGTACAGCAAGTTTAGGCTGAAAAATGAACTTATAAACATAGTTTAACAGTGCTAAAACACCAACATTACAGGAGGGGAGCAATGATGTTTACCTCTCCCGTGGAGAACAACAGCAAAAAGGGAGAGTTAAGGCGGGAGACACCCCTCTATAGGAGGGGTACCCCCAGAGGTGAACGTAGGGGAACAGAAACTGGGTATCAAACGTTCCACATAATGACTATGGAGGTCTAAGCATGTCAGGTAATAACAACAGAAACAAATTTTGTGTAATTATAATACTTAATATTACTGCTGTATAAATGACCCTGTTACACTTGTTCTGTGGGAAAGTCCTCTGGAGAAAACAGTGGACGGAGCCCACCCAGATCTGTTCGAGCAATCAGAAGTTGCAGCACTTGAGTCTAAGACACACTTTGCCAGATCCATGAGAGCAGCAGCTGTTAGATACAGAGAGATTTTCTTGGA
This sequence comes from Plectropomus leopardus, assembly GCF_026936395.1. Taxonomy (NCBI): domain Eukaryota; kingdom Metazoa; phylum Chordata; class Actinopteri; order Perciformes; family Serranidae; genus Plectropomus; species Plectropomus leopardus. The sequence goes on from NC_142182.1 coordinate 38,369,839, forward strand.
CCCCACAACTGAAACCACCTCTGTATCCCTAAAGGACATGGCTGACGCAAAAACCACATCTGCCACTAACCAAGAGTTTTGTGGTGGAGTGGTGGAGGTGGGACAGCATTAAAACCACTTGTGAACCGAGATGTGGGGTTTGCTGCTGTGATAACTGCCAGCCAGGAGGAAAGAATGACCCTGGCTGAGGAAAGAGAGCTCGAGATTATAAAGGAAGGCCTCATTTATGTCAAAGAAGATAGTCATACATCATCTCCGCACTGGAATACCAAGTATCCATGGACTGAAGACCCTGCCTCACTCCCAAACAACAGAAGACCTGTAGAAGCAACCTTTCTAAGAACCGAAAGCCAGCTAAACATAGAGCCACAATAGAAAGCTGCCTATACAACCCAAATTCACGAGATGGTCGAGCGAGAAACAGCCATAAGACTCACTGATAAAATCAAGTGGGATTGGAAGGGACCGGTTTGGTATGTCAGTCACTTGGTAGCGCCAAATCTTCATTCAGTGACGACACCGGTGGGAATAGTTTAAAACAGCAGCCAGAAATTCAAGGGTCTGAGTATGAATGACATCCTGCTGAAGGGGCCAGATCCAATCAGAGCTGTCCTGTTGAGATTTAGAAGAGGAGTTCATGCAGCAGTAGGAGACATAAAGAAAATGTATAACTCTATATCACTGGAGGAGCATGAGATGCATCTCCACAGGTTCCTCTGGGGGGACAGCCCAGAGGAGGACATAAGTGAGCACGCCATCACCAGAGTCAACATTGGAGACAGACCAGCTGGATGAATTTCTCAGTTAGCCATGAGAACACAAGGATGCACTCAGAGACTTTTTTCTTTTAGCTCAAGAAGCAACGGCCATCCCAAACACTACCCTCAACAGGTAAGTGGTGAAACACTGGGCTCTTAATGTGTAGAGGCAGAATCCAGATGTTTAGTGAGGACAAGACAGGAGTCTTACCATGTGAAGCATGGTTGTCGAAATTTGCTTGTCAAAGGCACTGCGGAAAACTCTCCTCAGAATGAGAAAACATGGCTGGGTGATCAGAGGTCGAAGACTTGCCAAAAGAGTTGTGAACAACTGTGCGTGACCTTACACCTGAACCCAAAAGCCCTGCTGCTCCATTTCAATTCACATCTGTTGATCTGTTTGGATCTTATGAGGTGAGAGATAAGGTAAGAGTCAAACTCAAAGTCTGGGGGGTGGTATTCTGTTGCATGGCTTCAAGGGCCATTCAAACTGATAGTGACCAGTCATATGAAGCTTTTCTTCTTGCCTACAACAGATTCACATCACTAAGAGGACACCCATAAAAACTGTGGTCAAATCCCAGCACAAATTTTGTGGTTGCAAAACCTGCTCTTGAGGAGCTCCATAAGTTTTTGTACAAACTCAAAAAATCTGACCTCGAAGAGGAAGCTACTAAACATGGGACCGAATGGTCATGGAAAATCCATCCGGCAGACTTTCCACACAGAAAATGGGGCAGTAGAGGCAGCTGTCAAATTAGTCAAATGGGTCCTCAGCAACCTCGGAGGAGATGGAGCCTTGACCTGGGGGGAGTTCCAAACGTTTCTATTTATGACAGCCAACCTAGCAAACGAAAGACCCATAGTCCCAAGATTGCTAAGCCAAGAAGACTGTTGAATACATCAGTCCCAACACTGTTTTACTGGGAGGGGCAAGTCCTCGAGGGGACCCAGGCGACTTCCACTTCAAAGGCTACCCTTACAAGACACTCAAAGTCATTCAGGCTGAGGACAGTACAAGCTGGCTCAGGTGGTAGGTGTCAGCATGGATGGAAAAGGAATTGTGAGAGATATTCATTTGAAGACCTTTCCCAGCTACCCATTACCAACCACCAAGGCAATCAGAGAGCAGGAATCTGATGTCAACAACAGAGGGACCAAAAGACTTTCAAGGAAAATTCCTTCTACGATTCTCCACAGTGATGAGAAACACCTGATTGTTTTTCTTCCTGTAGAGGAACAGCTGAAAGCCTAAAATGGTTGTGACCTCCTTGGGTTCAGTAACCAGGCAGTCAAGTGGGAAGTGTAAGGTTTAAACCAGAGACTGATAAATATGTACATATGGGTGTTGGTTTTTGTTAAAATATATTATTCATTTAATTATAGTTAATTAGTCTTATTAGTTCTGAGGTAGTTTGGTGGGGCTTAAGTCTAAATGAGACTACCTATAGAAGCTTACCTGGTAAATTTATAGGCATCGTGTTGTTAAATGAGTCGGGAGTCTGACACTGGAGGGCAGCACCATTAACTAAGTTATCTACAGCAGGGACATCCAGTCGAACCAGCTGTGCTGACACGTCAGTTTAACTAGGTGACTAGGTAGCCATTCTTTTTTTGTTGTGTGTGATCACTGGAGAGCAGATGAAAATCGACAGCGACCTCCAGAAAGCGAATTAATAGAGACGCCACTGGTATGTTACGTTTGATTGCTCTTGTTTAAGTGTGGCGTTTTCTGATGTTTGGAGGTATGGTATATTTGAAAGTTTTGCTTGAAGCGTGGCATGACGCGCTATTGTTCGTTTAAGGTCTTAGGAAAAAAGACTGATATTTAATCATTATTGTAACGAGAGTTTATTTTGTGGCCTAGATATGTTAAGTTACTAGTAATTTATTAAATTGATTGATTGATTTGCATCTCTCCTTTATTTATATGCAAAGAGAGAGAAAGTAATTCAAATTTTCTGTTTCTATTTTGGATTAGTAGTATTAAAATTAATTTTCATGACTTGGTAAATATTAAATATATAAATATTAAATATTTAATAAAGAGTTAAAATATTTAAATAATTTGAAATGCATTTAATACAATTAGAATATGCATTGATATATTAACTACTTAAGTAAATTTAAAAAATTAAAATAAATCATAATAAATAAATTCATTAATTAAAATAATTTAAAAAATCAACAACTCTATACATTGAATCAGTAATTATATTTAATGTTGAAATAATGTTGAATGTATACATGATACAGTTAATATTCAAATATTTAAAAAAAAAATAATGTGTTGCATTCATGGCTTAATTATAAGCAATTTATCTTTTTTTAACATACAAGAGTTTCAGTTTCAAGTGAATGCCAAGTCCTACTTATGTACTTTTATTTATTTATCTTGTGTGAACAAAATCAAAATGTGTTGTATGTCAGGCTTATTCATTAACATGTATTTTTCTTTTCCCCTCTTTATTCCAAGGTTTTCAACCCGCAAATTCTCCAATGACAATTTATCGTGGCACTGCACACCTGACAGCTGCTATAATGTCCACATGGTCACAGCATTAATTAGAATAGATTTAATCAGGGTTTATTCCCTGTTCTTCTGAATAAATGCTGTTTCATCAGTATAGCTATCCTTACATTAGTTACAAGTTAATTATAAAACCAAAAGATAGTCCACCAATATCAAACTGGGATTTTCATTTCTAAAAATGCCAAAAATAAATGGAACGTAGTTAAGCAGAAAAACAAAAACAAAACACATGATGCAGTAATGTATTTGTATAGTTACAGTTAATAGGACATCTTTAGGATTACATATTTTATACTGTATAATATAAGAAAGGAGGGGTTCAAGAAAAGATGGTTTTGTCCATATTATGCGTCCCTAGTTGTGCAAAAACTACTTGGTTGCCAAACTTGTTTTCATATTTCACTGCTCAATAAAATGAAAAAACAACTGCACCTTGACAACGTAATCGATCGATATATCTGCTGAAGTTTTACTTATTTGTAAGTAAGATTTATAAGTAATCTTACCACTATCAAAATGCTAAATGACCAATTTCTACAAAATACCGACGCAATCCTCTCAAATTCCTCTTGATTGAGTGTCCGACACCTCTTTGCCAGCTTAGGGACACTTCTTCGCTCAGCCATTGAATGGAGAGAATTTCTGTGGACAACAAAGATCATTGAACTTCTAAAAAAAATGCTATAAGAATGTGAGAGCAAATAATAATAAATCATATTAAAAAAAGGAATACTCCTACCTAATTTTTTGAATGTCCTGCTGAAACTGCTGGATGCATCCATTAATATAGACCTAATCAATGTTCCTCTTCTGAAGTCTGGCATAGAGGAGGTCTACAAGTGGCATGAATTGGTGGAAGAGTTTAGGAAAGAACTTGAAATCCTGATCCTCTAGCAGCACAGCAAAGGCCCCTGCTTCTCTGACAGTTACAGGATCAGAGTAACCTGAGTCTCAAATTGTTTCAAAACATTGTATTAGGTCCTCCCTGTGCTCAAACACGGTGTTGATGGCAAGGCTGTGAAAGTTCCATCTACTGTAATGTTGTTGGATGTTGGCAGTCGATGAGCAACCACTTTGTCAAGGACAGAGGTGCGCCTGGGTAATTTTGAAAAGAAGCAAGCAAATCCACCAAGGTCAGAAAAAAAAATTCTCACCTTGAATATGTGAGACATGGCCTGTTGCATTATCAAGTTGCGTTGATGTGCGTAGCAGTGGATGTAGTGAGCATTAGGGTACTCATCCTGTATTTTCTTCTGTACACCTGTATTGGCACCCTTCATCATGCTGGCTCCATGATATGCCTGGCAGATAAGTTTCACTTTCTGATCCTCAGGAAGGATGACAGCAAGACGTTCCTTTAGTGCTGCATCAATAGGACCAGCTGTAGCTGACAGCAGGGGAATGAACTTAAAAAATCTCTCTCTCCTGCGCATTGTTTCTGTCATCAATATAGAGCAGCACAAGCACAAGTTGGTGCTGTGTAGCAAACATCTGCTTGGATTGCGATGAAATCTCTACTCTGGGCTTCTTTGATGATGTGCTCCCTCAAAGCTCCTCCTCCCCAACAGGCAGCTTACAGTCCAAAAACTTGTTTTGCACCATTTTTGAAGTCCCCTAAATACAGTGGCATTCTCAAGTGCTCTTTCAGTGCACCATCAAGGGAGGCAACAAAATCCACTAACCCCCGAAATATCCCAGGGTTTTTGGAGGTCTCGCTCTCATCATGGCCAGAAAGAGCCAACTCAAAAGCTCCACAAAATTTCACACAGTCTATTATTCTTGACAGGATGTGTCGATTTTTATTTACCTCTTCATTGTGCCTTCTGATGCCAATCCTGTAGCCGAAATCTGCCAAAAAAGTTTAGCTTCATGCTGTTATCCAGATGGCTTCTGCTATTTTCGTGCCGTTTACATTTTTCTGACAGGTGTTTCAAGTCTCTTACACCAGTCTTTGTTCACAACATTTCAGTGTTGACACTTTGAAACAGCAAGCAAGGAAAGCAGTAAAAGGCATCACTTACGCCAGAGTAAGTAAGAGTGGTTTTGTAAGGAAACAACCAAGTTATGTTTGCTTTTCGCAGTGTCACTTGAACTTGCCATCTTGCTCAGCTCTCAGTCACAACATGACACCTAGATAACTGTCCAATCACATTAGATCAAAAAACGATATAACAATACTAATACGCTGCCAATAAAAGTGGGAGGGTCCGGATCGCACAGAGCTGCACCCTGAGGGAAATCTACAGGAACCAGTTAAATAGCCTTAAGTCACCTGCTCGCCAAAAGTCTGAGGGCTTTCATATGGTATCATTTGGCCAGCATCTGTCAATAAGGAAGTATATTTATTCAGACGGCCATCGACCAAATAACTCATAAAAATAATATGTAATGGCTGCTGACAGATGCTTAAAGACTGAAGAACATCTTTATTTTAGAGTTGTTTGTATATAGATCTATATTATATTTTACGTATTCATGTAGGGGGTGGTGCCCTAGCGCCCTCTACTGGCCAGCCACTACTGCACTGAGCTCTGGGGGCGTGGGCTTGTAATCCTTACACTTCTCATGCTCTGTGTTCACACCACAAGTGGCAAAACAACAGCATTACCTTATAACAACACTATTGGCAATAACCTGGGTAGTGTTCGTAAGCTAGCCATTCCGTTACAGGCTTCTGTGTGTCTACAACTTACTTCAAATCACCTAGAGTAAACGCCAGCTTAAGTTTATATTTAGTCGTAAAAATATCTCTGCTTATGATGACTGTCTGAGCCTCATTTTAACATCATATCTCACCTCCACAAATCATCTCTGTGTGCACCAAAAGGCACAGACAGAGAGCATGGTGTCAGCTTTTCCCAATAAAGTTAGCGCATGGGATTTTCAAACATTGCTAAACCCACTAAATATAGGTGATAGAGTGCATTACCATTGCCTGTGAACACCGCTGCAGCAGACAAGTCTGTTGCCAGCTAGCATGTGTGTGGAGTTTTGATGTTGTGTCTGTGCACATCATGGACAAGCCAGAAAACAGGTAAACAGTAGAGAGCAGCAGGAACAGAGGACTTTGAAAACCTTTCAGTGGTGTCTTCTTTTTACATACTTCTTAATTCAATACAAGATGGAATAACCTACCCATCCCACTTTCTGGGGAAAAAAAACAACTATCCAAATATCAGTTCTACCAAAAACCTTTCCCTTCTTTTCTTCTTTTTTTCTGTAATATCCATTTTTCAAAACACCTCCTGGTTGAAATCCTTAACCATTCAAAAAATTTACTGGAAAAACATTTTTGATATCACCTGGTCAGAAAGTAAACCACTAACTGTAAAGTTGAACCATCTCTCCGCTCACTTCACTATCAACATGAAAACATTAAATTTAACAGCTTGGAAGGACAAAGGCATTACACATCTTCACCATATTATACATGATATAAACGTATTACTAAATAAGCTAATTATTAACATCCTTTCCAGACGTTTGGAATTGGGACTACCAAATTTCTGGAATATCTACAATTACAATCAACCATTTCATCAAAACTCAACAGTGTTCTCAACAGTCTATTCCATCCAACTCCGATAGATAGTGTTGAATTTCTTGGGCCCTAAAAAAATCCTCTCTAAATCTACATGTTTCTTAGCACTTCAGACTCTATATCGCTTCAAATCCCCAAGTGGGAACACAATCTCTCTCAGTACCAATGCTGACTTCTGGACCCAAATATGGAAGAATAACTTCAAAAAGAGCAATAACACAAATTTACAACTCATACAGTATAAGGTTATTCATAGAATGCACTACACAGGTGAGAAATTACACATCATTGGATAAAATGAATCAGACAGATGCTACATTGTTCATAAAACCCAGCCAACACTTACATGCATGCCACTTGGGACTGCACATCTATCCGTCACTTTTGGCATCAAGTTACAGATCTGTACCTTGCCTATTGCTGCGCATTCCTCTCTCCAGCATTATAGGTGATCTATCAAAATTACAACTTTGCAGCACCACTTCTCTCCACAGTCTAAATCATTTTCAAGAAGACTATCCTTTTAAAGTGGATATCCAGAAATTACCTAAATATTATGCACTGATAGAGTCTTCTAATAGATCACATATTGCTTGAAAAATGTCCACATCCCTAAAGCTGGGAATTCACTACATGACTTTTAGAATTTAAAAAAGGATTTTGAAAAGACTGGGAGTATACTCTAAACGACTGGCTTCTGTAGATTTTTTATGAGGACTTAAAAATGGTGGATCATACACTTAACCTCGCCAGATGAGGGATCACAGGCTACTCAACTTGTCACTCCAACTGATGCTAACTGAATGCATTCCTCAGTTGGAACGGTGACCAGTGTGCACGACAGCATCAATAGTCGGCTCTAAAAAATCAACATGTTTGATTCACTCCAACTCATGTCTGTTCTCCTAATACACTTGCCAATTCGATTCTGTACCCCTCATGCACTTACAGATTTCTGTGCCAACTTGCCACGTCAACTGGCTGCAACATGTGTTGAATGCTGCAGACTAGGCAGGAGTCGTCACAATTGTGAATCCTATAGAAAATCCAGTCTACAGTTGTGTAGTTGTGAATCTTCAACTTTAACCATAGAACAGCTGATTTTAACAAAACCTGGTCCACAGTCATCAATAAGTTACCCAGCTTCTGACTGATCTCCAATTCACAATTATCGCCAATTACAATCTACAATACTTTGATCAGTTATGAAATATGTATAAACACATTCTCTTTATCAAAACCAACTGTTCCTCCTCTACTCTCATTCAACAATAAGTATTCTCAAACATCACTTAATTCTTAAAACTCCCTTGTTTTCTTTACATCCTCTCTATCACCCTAATTTTCCATTGTTTTTCCTTTGTTTTTCTTTCATTTCCTACCTTTGGTTTGCTCTGTAAGCCAGGGAATCAAAAATGTATTTGTCACATTTTGAATGACACCTAATGTCCTGATGGATTAATATTTAGTCTTAAATTACTTATTATGATGACCAGTCTGAAAGTAATGATGATGACAGTCATTCATTTTAAAATATATATGTAATATATGACAACAAGAATGACAATTGATACTCTTGCTGATTATTGTAATGAGATTATTATTCGAATTATTCATAATGTTAGTGTTGTAGCTGTTGTGTCCTCACATTATCATCACTATTATTGTTATTATGTATGCTTTAGATATAGATTGGTTGAGGATTTGGATAAGATTTATATTATTATTTATTAAGAACTATTAATAACTATTATTGCGATATACTCAATATACTCTTTTCACCATTAATGGTTTTATTTTTTTTGTACTAGAATTATAGCAGTTATGTCTGTGCTGCTTTGACATGGTTTTCATTGCTGTTTTCATCATCACTATTACAGTTATGAATATTTCAACAATATAGTACCATCCTGGTACAACGATTATGATGCTTAATAATCAGAATACTATTATTTATGTATTACAATCTAAACAATATATAACTGCAATATTGTTTTAATTACATACGATGAAGGGAATGATGTTTTCTGTTTTTGTTTAAAATTAAGTATTTCTAACACTACAGTAAATTTTTTGTGGGTCTTTTTTTCTTGTTACGGATTTTAATGTGGGAACAATATATTTCATTTATTACCCAACAAAATGCACGTCAACGGTCTGCTGATATAATGACCTATTCACTGCACCTTTTTTTTCTTTTTTTGTTTCCTAATTTTCTGTCTTCATGATCTTTGTCAGGGGGAAAACTTACAATTATCAAACAGTTCAGTTATCCAACAACCGTTTTCATTTCACTCCGTACCCCATTGGTTCTCTAGCACCCCCTCCTTTTTTAAAAATTAATTACATTTTTCTCACCCCTCCCCCTAACCGTCTTTCTTCTTCCCTCTTCTAATACCTCTCTTTTTATCTTCATTTTGTTAGTAACCTCTATAGTTATTATTGTCTCTTCCTTTTCCTCTCTCTCCCCTAGATTTTTTTTATCAGATAATCCTCCTACCCACAGACACAAACACACACACACACACACACACACACACACACACACACAAATATGCACAAACACAAACAAATTAAGCCATCTGTCTAATGTTGCCATTGTCTTATCTTTTTTGTCACCTGTTTTGTGCTTTACATTATTTACAGAAAAAAATCACAAAAAAGAAAGAAAAGTAGTTTAAGTCTTTGACCAGGAGTCCTCTGTTTTATCAAATCAATATATGGGGAAAAAAAAGAGTCACACGGTTGAATGGTGCTGTCTGATATGTTAGGATATAGCCAAGTTTCAGTGAAGAGCATATTACAGTTACAGTTTCAGGCTGGCAACCCATACAGGCTAGAAGACCATCTGGTTTAATATCCAACGCCTGTATATTAGCTAGCCTGATGCTCAGCAGAGAACATTTACGAGGCTGGGAACTCAGCTAATGTTTGATCTCTCCACATTTGCCTCGGTGCCTCCTTGGATGCTGAGATGGACTAGAAATAGTCTGTATGGAAAAACTGATAATAGCTGGAGCTCCTCTTCTATGTATTCCCTGTGTGTCTGAAAGCTCTGTCATTCAATCCTCCTCCACGACACATGGACAGGGAGTTCAACTAAACACAAAAAACTTATGCTCCAGAAAAGAATAAGCACTCACTGAAGAACCTAGGGTCACTAATCAGCTTTTATGGCTTAACTATAAATACCAGTGACCAGTGAAGACTAACATCAGGTGGGAACCTGAATGGAAAAATTGATAATAGCTGGAGCTCATCTTCTGTGTATTCCCTGATGTGTTCTCTGATGTTTACAATTGAAATCCTCCACCAGCCAGTTAGCAGAGTCAGCAAGAGGAGAGTTTATAAAGCAGTGAGAGTCAGATCTGATATCTGTAAAGAGCCACTCGCCTAGTGCCAACCCTCACTGCTCCTACCACCTTCAACAGACCCAGGGTCTGTTTATGCAAGCTCCAGGTAGTGACAACACTGATATTACCAGACATAAGGTTAAGCTAAACTTCTACATGGCTATCACAGATACAAGGCTAAGCTTAAGCTAACACATGGCTATCACAGGTACAAGGCTAAGCTAAGATAGCTAAGCTAGCTACCACTTCATGGCTATCACAGCCTAAATAGCACTGCCTCCTTCAACAAACCCAGGCTTCTTTTATGTGAGCTCCGGGTAGTGACAACCACGAGGCTTTCACAGAAACAAGGCTAAGCTTAACTACTACATAACTATCACAGATACAAGGCTGACCTAAGCTAACACATGGCTATCACAGATACAAGGCTAAGCTAAGCTATCCAAGCTAGCTAGGATAGTTATCACATGGCTATCACAGCCCAAACAGCAATGCCAAGCTCCTGGTAGTGACGTGGCGTGTTGATGCTACCTTCCCTAGCACATGCATCAAGCTAAAGGAAATAAGGATGAATTGGCAGAATCAACAAACAAACTTACTTGGGTTTCAGCATGGTCTCACACAAAGAGACTCAAACAGGCCACGCCCACTCCTTAATATGCTCGCACTTCCTTGATTTTCTCCTGAGAAGATTAGTGGATCTCTCCACCTGATCTCAAGGAGTTGTCCGTTCAGTAGGTCCCCTGTTGGTCTCCAACTACCATTGTTTCTCCTAATCCAAATCTATTGACTGAATTTAATTGCCTCATCTGACATTTCCCTCACATTTTGTTGTTATTATCTTATATATATGCAAAGTTTACACATTTTTCTTTGAAAGGAAGCATGTAATGTTTGTATCTTTGTTATTTAAATAATCCATAATTAATAATAATAAATAATAATGGTTTTGATATTTATATTATGTTGCTCATGTTTGTATTTGTCTCAAAAAAAAACATTGTTAAAAATAAAAGATTTGTTTATTGAATTATCATCATTACAAACAGTTACTGTTTGAGGCCACAAGGGTAGGGGTTGGGGGGTGTCCCCAGAGTGTCAAAACTGTGAATGCAGTCTGGTGTTTGTTGATGACTGATGAAGATCTAATTTCACCAGTGGGATGAACTGAGATATGGGAGTGAATGAGTGTTTGTTTGTTCAGTGCCTTCAACTGTGATAAATATTTCTCCATGTCTGTAAATGATTTTGATGATTCAGATTTACAGAGATCAATAGAGTCATTTTATATTTGGTCTGACAGATTAAAGCAGTTTGTGTCGAGCCTGTTGGTTTTTTTTTTATCTCTGTAATCTAACAGACAAGATCTGAGAAAACAAAAAGAAATAGCTTTAGCCAAAGGACAAAGCAATGGGCCTCAATCACAAACAGTGCGTAAGCACAAATCTGTGATAAATCATGCGGACTCATGTTTTACAAATTAGAACAAATTTAGAACTACTTCAGACCATGCGTAGTCACAAATGATGACACTGTCTTAGAAAATGTAAGCACACATCTTTTAACTAAATGCACAACATATTATACCATTATAATTCAAAAGACTGAAGTAGACTATATTTAAGAAAGCTGATTTACTAATGCATTAGTCAAATATTATAAATTGGAAACTGACACCCTTTCATCCTCATCCATTTCTAATTTTAAAATTTTAACTATGAAAATTTTTATTTCATGAAATTTTTATTTTATGAAATTGTGCATACTGTATGTATATTTGTAGCTGGTTAATTGGTCACCTATTAATAGGCATGCAGGGTAGAAGATTCTAATCTACCTCCAAGCAGATGTTAAGATGCAATATTTCACCTTGATGGGAGAGACTGCAGCCTGTGACTTCAGGAGAGAGTGCATCAGAGAGACTGTTCCGACACTGGTATTTGTGACTTTAATATGTGTATCGAAAAAACTTCACTACTTTCTCCATGATACACCTTTTCCATATCAGGAGAAATGGGCGGGTTGGCAGTATGCTGACTGCAGACAGCAGGCATGAGCCTGCTATTTGAGTATGACTCTTCACCAACATACGCATACAATTCACCAACATACGCACAGAGGTAAGAACAAAATCAGGTGGTGCGCATGAATCCAATGGGAGTTTTGCAAACGCGTAAGCGAGAAAGTACGTTTTTTAAGCACATATTAGTAAATGAAGCCCAATGAGAAGTATCACAACCCCGCATGCCTTCAGAAGACAAAAGCTTTGTTTTTCTACTTGGAACAGCATTAATATATCTTCAGCCTAATGTTACGGGCTGCTTGAACTAAGCCCTATTCACAGGAACTAGCATTAGCTGTGCTTCTGTAATTTGCTGCAGTTGCAGAAACTGTCTGTGGTCTTAATCTGGTGTCAATCAGCAAGGATTCCTGGCTTCACTTCTGTTGCTGCTGGGGAATGATTACTATTTCCGTCTGTAGTTGTCACAAACAGCATTCAGGCAGTAAAGCACATGCTTTGGTCCAGTATTCTCTGTAAACAGTCTCTAGGATTTGGTCAATACATCTCACAACTACACAGACAAACTTTAGGAGCTAAATTCCCTAGCCCATAGGTAACTCTCATCAAATGAGTTCATCATTTTTGAAAATATGCTTACTCACTTTCTCTCTGAGAGACTGATATTAAGATAGACATCGGTCTCATATCTGTGTATTAAATACAGAGATAGATTTAGCACAGTGGTCGCCTAGCTTTGTATAAAGACTGGACACGGGGGTCAATGAGTGACCTTTTAGGTCTTTCAATGAGTGACCTTTTAGGTCACTCATTGAAAGGATCATTATTTGACCTGTTGTTTCTTCTTTGGTCAATCCATACACAAACAGAAAAATTGGGGGTGTTATGGTGAGCTACACGGTTTAACTTTTTCTTTCTGGAGTGAGGTCAGGAGGTTTGGTACCATTTTGTCTGTGCAGTCATGTCTTGAGACACTGAGGTCAAGCCCTTTTTCATTAATCCTGAGAAAATGATAAAATAATGCTGCTGAAGTGTGTAGGGCTGTTCTATAACTACAATGCACTACAGGTCAAGACAAGTTTATATACATAGTCCGATATAACATGTATTGTCTCAACAGAGTGTCTAAATTTCTAACCCAGCAAAGCTGTCTGAAAAGATAAAAATCAGTCGTGATTAATTCAAGGTTGTGTGGGAGGTGAAATTATGTTAAATCATTTTAGGAAAACTATAATGAAAATTTTCAATTTAGAGGGTTAAAATATTAAGATTTAAATCAATTTAAATCCCTACATGCCCAATAACAGACACACTGTGTGATCCTCTCCACCACCGCTGTGTTATCTTTGTCATAATTTTACTCATACCTGTATTTGCATATGCGAAAGAGGCTACAGTTAAAAGCATTATTTCTTTATTTAATTTTGCAATCTTTTCCCAGCATGCCATATATATACGCTGCAGCTGCCATATTAGATATTTTCTGAAATTTCTTCAGATTTCAGTTTCAATTTCAAGTGTAAAATACCCGGATCTACTGGCCCATAAAGCATGTGTAGAAGTGATTAACGACAGTGTACCCGAGCATTGACTCCGACTCACTGGCTCGCTCACACAAGTTACCTGAGTACTCAAAGCGAACAGCACTCGCTCACAAGCATTCCTCTCATAGTAGCTTAGCTTGTTAGCAACAGCAGCTAATCATGATAATCAGATAATGGTATATTTATCTCTCTCTCTACACACACACACACACACACACACACTCACACATACACAAATACAAAAACAACTTATCAGGGAAACATATCGTAATTACGACCGGAGAAATTACAGAATCAAAATGTGTTGTGCCCACAAAAATATGATAAAAGATGGTGCCTTGTAATATTGCGCCGTGTATTATTACACAGCTTAATTTTAAGTAAATATTACGTTCAGTACCGTTTAGTAACTGTCACTAGTGCTCCATGCTGCTCACTGATAACCGGTAGTTTGAAAACTGTATGTAGACCGTATATACGGTTTCTGATACAGACACGGTAAGACGTCCATATTACAGGCTTTACAGGTAACAGTGTATGGATGTTTTGTAAAATGGTAAAAATGATGAATTATGATTCAAAAATATCCATTACTATGGCCGGCACAAAGCCTGTGCTGTGTCAGGGACTCCAAGAGTTACATGTGGTAGAGTCCTGCGGGCCCTATGCACATTCATTTTATGTCTGGAGAAATACCGAATTCCAATACCGAATACCAAATCTTTATTTGGAAATGGCACATTTTACATCTTTAGGACTTAATGTTTTTAATAGTGGCTATTAAAAAATGCATGTCTCCAAAAAAATTATCCAGGGATTTAAGGAGGTCTCTTTCCCAATGTTAAGCAAATGGGGGAAAGTCTTTCTGGGCCAGTGTGCATCAAGTGACGCTGTAGTCCCACTTTCGGCCACTATGTACATTTGGCTTCAGAGGGTGGCTGCGTTTAGCTGTCTTTAATCACTTCTGATCACCACTGAGCAGCTCTCATAGGAATGAATGAGGCCCCTCCCCCACAGCTGTATTCACATTTATAATAGATCCATGAAGACACAGTTGCTTGGTTTTTTCTGTTATCAGAGTACATGTTGTGACTGATGATGATGTTTTGCAGTCACAAAGACAAAATATTCATCATAATCTATACAGAATCTATTGTATAGTATTGTATTTATTTTGAAGAAGGAACGAAAAGAAGGATTAAGGATTAAACAGCACAACTTGTGGTAGTGTGATACACACACACACACACACACACACACACACACACATATATATATAGTTTCCCGTCTTAGAGTAAATCAACTCAAAAGTCAACTCAGAGTTCAAGGTTAGACTCAGAGTTTGTTGAACCTCCTTTCTGGAATACCCTGTTGCTAATGTTTCTTAATGTTTTTGTAGTTTGTTGTTGCTGCTGTTGTTATTCTTGTCTGTCTATTTATCTGAGGATTGCTGAATGGTACACAGTGAATGTCCACAAGGACTAATACATATGTATCTATTACCCTGCATATTAGCCTACGCCTTTAAGGGTCATATTCAGCTTGAAACCTCTGAAACGCTTAGGAAGGCCCTGTTACCAGCAGTCTCAACAATGAATCCGCCGTACAGCGCAGGTTAGTCTGCTGGTGGAGCCAAGTGTTGTGCTGCTCTGACTGCAGCCAGCGTCATGTCCCGCCCTCTCTGCTGTGTGTCGTCAGGTTGCAGGGGGAGGACCGGTTCCACTGGTCCACATCCCACAACACAGCCTACTGGATTTACCGGACTCCACCTGTCGCGAGCGCTGTGTTTTTCCCGTCTGTGTCGCGAGCAAATGATGACAGCACGCTTTGACATAGGACGACAGGAGACACAAACACAGGAGAGAGACCCTGCTGCTTTTTAAACCGTATGCGGTTAGAAAACGGAACATTAACAGGCAGGTGAAATGACCGCTTCAGCTCTCTTCGCCTAGCCCACTCTTTGTTTTGAAATATACTTTTCGTTTACCGAGGCTGGAGGAGTAAACATCAACCATAATTGCGGTGGATGCTTTTATCCGCAGTGCCTCAGCCAACCAGTCAACCGGGGAGCAGAATGTCAAGACAGCAGCAGCACCGGACGCCGTTAAAACTCACCGACAACGTGGTGGAGGTCAAGAGCAAAGTGAGTGCCTGGTTAATGGCATTGTTTTTGTTAATGTTGATAGTAGGCTAATGATAGAGTATGGGCTCTCTGTCGGTGCACTAACAACACGACAAAACCAACGTTGTAGCTCGGAGCTACCTGATGTCTCTTCCTTTGGCTCTCGAACACACACAACGACACACGTTTCCCCTCCACAGTCCACACTGCCATCTCAGGGACGGATTCCGAATGAAATGCGACTGAAGTGTAGCTGACAGGCGGCCTGGCTGCGTTTACTGTACACGGATTTACCCTCCCCGCTGCTCCGTGTTATTCCGCATTCATCTCATCCTTTCCCAACCGACTCTGCCTAAGTGTCTTCCTCTTTCCACTATGTTTCAGTTATCTTTCTGCTAGTCTCTTTGGATCCGTTCAGAGAGTGTGTCCCGTTAGGCCGTGTTCCTGTAATCCTGAAGTGTATCAGGCTTCAGCACCAGGCTACAGCAGGTGTCAAGTTGGCACATACTTTTTCACTGTCTCATGCAGTTATTGACGACTGTAGGCCTCCTTAAGCAGTCTATAGTTTGAAATTATTGGTGGGCAAACTCTGTTAGAATATTTTCATTTGGGCAGGCTAATTTTCCTCTAATGGAGCAAATAGACCTATCTGACAGCTGCAACTTTGCATAATAATGTGTATTTATAACATTAAAACACTAAAGTTTTTTTTTCAGTGTGATAGCTGACTGTATTGATATCAAAGGTTTTCATTTTTAAGAAAATATCAAGTTAATATGAACTAAAATCCTTTAAAGCAAAATATATTAAAATTAGAAATGTATGTTATACACAGATGCATTAGTCTAATAATATAACACTGTGAAAGACGCATTCATCACACAGACGGGCTTACTAATTTCCCCCACTGTAAAAGTGAGAATAAATATGGTCTTCATGTATGCAGGATTTGTGAAGAGTTTAAAGTTGGTGTTGTTGTGGTCAAAGGGGTGATAACATTGCAATTGACTTTGGCTTAGCCTGGATTTTTCAGTGTTCTAAATAGGTTTATTAAAACTGTGTTCTAATTTTGCTTGCTGTGGTTGGTGTCTGGAGAGCAGCGCTGTAGTGAGACTGGTCAGAATGTGTATAAGAGAGGGGCTGTTAGCCTCAGCCCAAACTGATTTAGGAGAATTCTCTGTGTGTCTCTGTCTCACTCTCTCTTTTTTGTTTGTCAAGAACATCACTTAACTGTCCTGGTTCTTTTTCAGAAACAGTATTTGCAAAGCAAAATTGCCATTATACGGCTAATTTAACATCCAACAGATAAACAGAAATTGTGCTGTAACCAAAAAGGTCTTTTTATGAAGGCCTATGTACATCTAGTTACTACCATCCATATCAACTACTAGGTAACAAACATTAACAAATCTGAAAAAGAAGACAGTTATGTTCATCACTCATGTATCGCATTCCTAATACTCATTTTAAATTACTATTCAACTATTTTATTATTGTGACTGTGTTTACACTGAGTCTGTTGCAATAATTACATTTACTTGTGTAAATGTGGGTTAAATATCACATTGACGTAAATGGTGTTGACTACGAAATTTGACACACGTTTTTTTTTTTTCCTTGGCTACTTGATCCATTAACTAAAGGTCCCAATTTTTTAAAAAAAGAAAACATTAATAAGCTTTAACTATTAGCTATGGTAATAGTAAGCTATGATATCAATGAAAGGTAAATTGGGAGAATTTGACTCTTGAAATTGACAACAAACCCTATCACACAGTTTCAAGAGCTGTAGAAACACTCCCCTCATGGTTGGAGGTCTTCCAAAATAGATTTTTTCCCTCCCAAACAGAAAACAGAGTGGTGTCAGAGCCTAAAGGGATAATTCACCCATAAATGAAAATTCAGTCATTATCTAGTCACCCTAATGCCAATGGAGAGTTGGGTGAAGTTTTATAGTCCATAAAACACTGCTGGATGTTCACGGGGAAAAAGCATTGCACTCATCTCCAAAGCAGCAAATGGTGACCCGGATTCAGATATTGAAAAAATACACAATAAAACATTAAATTGTCTGCATAATGATCATCTGAAGTAATCCGAGTGTCCTGAAGCCCCAACATGACAAGCTGTTTTTAAAAACGTCACTGGTGCCATTTTTTTATCCTTGTTGTATCTTGTAGCCTTTAGCTCCTAGTTTGAGAGCCGTGTTCTTGAATGCACTCGTCAAGATCAATCAGAGCTTGCAGTATCTACTAGGGGTGTAGCGATCCTTTGATCTACATAAATCATATCGAGGCAGACTGTTTGATATTGGCAAGTATTGTATCGTCTAAGGTATCGATATAATATTGTATTGTGATGTAATCAGTGATTCACACCCCTAGTATCTGCACGCCAGTGTTAACATGCTACCCGGGAGCCTCCCTCACACACAGTACTTTTAAATCTGATAAAGGGACTTGTTGCTTACTCCAGAAGCCTCTCTCTTTGTGTGGAGGAGGCTTCCAGGAGCTACAGGCAATAACAAGGCTAAAAACATGACGCCAGTGCTCCGGAAAAGAAGCCGAGTTAGTGATGTGCAATAATAGGACATTAATTTTTGCAGATGAAGTGAGAGAAGGAGAGAGGAGCTCAGTGTATCATAGGAAGTCCCCTGGTAGACTAGGCCAGGGTACTTCCTAATAAGTCATAATAAGTTATGGGGTTGAGAAAATGTAGCACCAAAGGAAAAAGTTTTCTGGTGCCACGATAAAGTGATGAAAATACTCTAAATACAGCATCCACTTAGAATGATGTTATTTTTTTTAATTTAGGCCTTTTTTGAAGTGGCTAAAATATGTTTTAATATTGACCCCTCTTTTCAGCAGTGTAATGCTGACCTTTGGTGTGCCGTCTGTTTCTGCAAACAGGGATCACACAGCAAGCTACTGTATGTTATACACTGACTTTACATAAGTATATCATACAGCCCCCCAAAAATCCCTAGCTGTCACTTATGTTAAGTTATGCATATTTAAGGGAAGGCTGCTTTGAGTGACCAGCTGTCTGTTGATAGCCTCCTCAGCTTCTTAGTCAGTTCCACCACAATCCCCATCTAACATTACAATGACCAAAATGCTGAACTCAAAGCTTGAAAATGGGAGTCCACGAACCAATAGGTGATGCCACGGTAGCTATTATTTTAAACAGACTTAAGTTCAGAAAAGCTTGAAAAAAAGAAAGGAGAAAAAAGTAGACTTTTCCTCTGTTTCACCTGCAGCACCAACAACAGGTGTGTGGAATAGTGTTCTGTTCTTCTGTTGGTCAGTGTTACAGAACACATCATTGAATTTGTTCAACTCAGCAAGAGAAGGATAAGATTCAGACACATCAGGTCTTATTTTTGAGACATTGTGAGATATCTCAGACGCAGTGTTGCTTGTCATCCGTTATCATACACTGCACGTGATTAGGGACTGACCAATTTATCGTCTTAATGGCAATATTAGTTGATATTTGCTTTGTTGACTACCACTGGCCTATCTGCAAATTAGATGTCATTCACTAATGGCAGTAGCTGATATTTGTCTGTTGTGTTGCATCAATGTTGCGCTGTTTTTTGTGACCATTGCGAGTGTTCAGCCTCACGTCTCACACCTTGGATGAGAACATTGATGCTTGCTTGGACCAAGTGCACTGTGTGGTGTAATTGCCTCATTGAGCTGTCTAAAAGGGCAAGTTAATAATAAGTATAATTTCTAATGTAACTTAAAGCAGAAATAAACTATGTACTGTAACATAATTGCTGAAGTGGAGCTTTTTCAGCTGAGCTAGAATTTAACTCTGGGGTCACCTATGTCATATCCAACTAAATGTTACTCACATTAAATATCTGTCAGTGTTTCCCCCTAGATTTTTTTTCAGGCCTGGTGGTACACAATAAAAAACCCCTTAACAGACGTGACTCTGGGGATGACTTATCAGCGTAATAGAGCTTCAGTCCACTGGCACAGGATCAGCACTTTAACTATTTGCATTTAAATGTTTGTTCTTTCTCAATACTAAAAACTTAAAACAAAGTGAACACAACAGGGAGAGTATGTCTGAACAAGCGGTACATTCAATTCAATTCAATTAAATTCAATTCAATTCAATTCAAAGTGTTTATTGTCATATGCACAGTATGGAAACATGTTTCCCTGTACAATGAAATTCTTACTTTGCTGTCCACAGAATGCCTAACGTTTAGCAAATATAAAGAAATATGAAATAGAAATTTAAAAATTTACAATAGAAGAAATTTAGAAATTTACAATAGAAGTAGAAAGACATGTTTACATGTTTACAAAATAGTACATCATGAGTGTGCTCAATTCACTGCTGTACTTAATCTTATTTGGCTTTGAGAAAAAATGTAATCTCTCCTTTTCCATCTCTATTTTTGCTTCCTGGCTCAGGTGAGAAAAAAATGAATATACTGGGTTGTGTGTTACAAAGTTTTTTTCTTTTTGGGTGGTGGTACTATGGTCATTTAGCTAATCTGTGAACTTCTTTGGCTTTACCCTGGGGCAGTAACTTAAACGAGCAATACCCTGTTCTGACAGTGAAAGTAAAAACAACAACACTTTTCCCTCGATTTTCAAAACAAGATAGTCAAGATAAAACGATTATGTGCAGCATGATTAGTCAAACAATGTTGTTCCTATATTGTCTTTTATTTTGTAAATCAAGCGCACCCTTTCCTTGTGCTCAAAGGCCCCCACAAAGTCCAAACAGAAGTTTCAGCACAGGTTGAAAGCAGAGAGTCACAGTGCACTGCCTGTGTGGTTGTTTCAAAACTTAGCATTTTATTTCCAGACTGCATGTGCAATGAGAGAGCAAGTGCAACACAAGTGACAACGAGCACGAGCAGGGAGAGCAAACGTAACATGTCGTGACATAATCGACATAATCCTGTCAGGCACGTCTCTGCTGCATTTCTGCTGCAGCACCTCTAGAGAAATGATGCCTCGCCGTTTTTTTTACACGTGATGCTCCCATTTGTCAGCAGGAATAGACTCCTGACAAACTGAATGATTATATGTACTCTGTACCACTTTATACTGCAGTTTAAAGTCTCTCTCTGTCACAGAGATGAGGAAATACAAATATGTTTGTTTTACCTCAACTTCCTTGCTTCCCTTTCAAAACAAAAGCTATCTGTCTGTGTCTCTGTGGACAGAATGCCATCAGTTGCTGATACAAAACATTTTATTTTGAAACATTAACAGGACAGGGTTTGTACAAATAGACTTGTATTTACCTTCATTATATTGGGGTGGAGGGAGAAATCATAGGCAGATTGGTGAAGACCTCGACAGATAAAAACAATTATATCTAGATATAGATGGAGTTGGGAATCGTTTGCTTATTTTTGATTCCAGTGCCAAAACTATACTTTTAATATTGGAACATGTGTCTAAACAGTTTCTGAACCAATACTTTTCTTTCAAAATAAAGCACAAAACAATGGCCAGCAAGCTAGAAGAATGACTTTTTTTAAATTGCAAAGATAAATTTAAACTTGAAATTAAATATAATACCTCTTAATAGTTTAAAGTACACTTGGATATGGATAGGAAATGACTAGAGTGAATATAGCAAGTCCACCTTACCAAAACATCTTAAAGGTGCATCTTGTAAGATCTGGACATAATTTTAGTTTAAAACATTCAAGAACTGAACTAACCCTTTGTGTAACCTTAGTGTGTTTCTACACACTAAGGTTACACAAAGGGTTAGTTCAGTTTTTGAATGTTTTAAACTAAAATTTAAAACAAGTTATGTCCAAGATGCCTATGTATTGTATTGCAGAAATATCAGCCGGGGATGGGCCGTTCATCCTGTAATAATGCTTCCTGGCCTGAGAGGTGATTGTGAGTCACTTTAGCCTCTAGTGTGCCGCAGGAGAGGATGAAGAAGCTGTGTCAAAGTGCATTCCCCTGTCGAATAGTGCCTGTTAATGTTTTTGCTCCCCCCATGATGGTCATGGTTAGGGCTAAGGATTTGGGTCAGGTTAGGAGGAGAGGAAACACCTATCGATGGGAAAACAGACCCCTACATAACACTGGAGTCATTGTAAACAGCGTAGAGGTTACAGTCTCACTGAATAGTTAGTGAATAATTAACACTGAATAATTAGTGTGTCAGGGTGCACCCCCACTATACGCAACTTCACGTGACCAGAAATCTGCTCCGATTCATTGTACAAAGCATGCTGGGATACCTGCGATGCGAACTGAGCTGAGGAATATCACATCAAAACAGCCACTCAGCTGCAGCTCCAGTGACTTTCTGAACAGCTCTGCATGAATTCAGACGCGAATTGAGGTGAACTGGTCATGTATGTTTGGGCTGCACTGTAAGAAACACAGCAATGGCAGAAGCTCCACGAAAATGAGTGTTCTCCCCATCACAGGCAGCTTTGTGAAAGAGGCAACGTTCCATAAGAAAAGAAGCAATGAAAGGAGAAGCAAAGCTAGAGTAAATATTGGCGTGGCTTTCCAAAGCTGGAGACAGCTCTTAAAAGGGTCGAAAGATGCAGTTTGAAGCTGAATTCACAACCTTTTGTCTTAGACCAGTAAGTATCATCTAACGTTAGTTATTTACTAAAAAATATCTTTGTGTGTAACTTATGACAACACAAACTGTGGCCTTAAAATCACTGAAAGGATGACATACTGCCTCTCATTCAGTTGGACGGATTGGCTGGAAATAACTAAATGCACCTTCAAGGGAACCTTGTTAGTTTCTGATATGAGGCTAACTTAGCTTGCTAATGTTGGGGCTAACCCTCTTCACTGTAATCAGCAGGTAGTGAAATGACACAAGAGCTTTTCTTGGGTCTTGAGGATTTGTAGCATTTATTTACTGACATAGAGGCCAAACTTTTCACACACTTCATACTCTCTGCTATGAATGCTGCAGCCTCATTGTCAAGTCACCTGCGCACACCGGCATAAAAAGTCTTTTTCTTTCAGTTGCAGACACGCTGCGCACACAATTAAAAACCAAAATCCGCATCATGATTCGGTCTGATAGGTACTGGTGATATTGGAACAATAAACGGAAACCCATACTGGAAGGATATATGATCAAATTGCCACACATGATATCACTGAAATGTTACATGATTGTATGTATCTCTCTCTGTATTTTTTTATACCTTCCTTTATTGTGAAATTTATTGTGACAACAGATCAAGTGAAGGCAGCACAGGGACATATAAACAGAAAACATAAAGTGACTCAAAGACATAAAACAAAAGTGAAGACAGTATAACAGTGAAAAAACTTAATTAAGCAAAAACTAAGAAAATTAAAAAGGGGATAAAACAAGCGTTGAATCTGATGGGTATGCAGGACAGGATAAGAGGCAAAAAAACAGAAATGATAGGAATGATAAACTGAAATTTTGTGCCATACTGGCAGGATATATGATCAAATTGCAGCTTATGATATCACTGAAATGTTACATGATTTTATGTATCTCATAATTCTTCTCTCTTCGATGCTAGTCGTGGTAGCAGACAGACATGCATTTGGAACATTAAGTTTTAATGAATTTGTAAAATGTAAATGGTGATAGTACTGTAATTTGTCTCATCTCTCATTGTATTACATTACATGTTGATCCTGTTCCATCCTGAACTGAGAAATGTCTCAGACTAATGCACTGTTTTGGTTTTTATGTTCATTGTCTTCTTCAGTTTGAGGCAGAATACCGTCGCTTTGCCTTAAAGAGGAATGGCCCGGGTGGCTTTCAGGAGTTCTACCTCCTCCTTCAAACCATCCATCGCATCCCTGGTGTCGACGTAATGTTGGGATACGCAGACGTCCACGGAGACCTCCTTCCAATCAACAACGACGACAACTTCCATAAAGCTGTCTCGTCAGCCAATCCACTGCTCCGCATTATCATAACAAAGAAAGGTAAGACAAGTCTGGACAGACTGAAGCATGCAATGGAGAGAAAATGTACCAAGTGATTAATTAGTGAGTAATGTAGGAGTCTGTCTGGTGGGGAAATACAGTGTGGAGAGCCCCTGATCCATTTTCAGCTGAAGGCGTGTGTGGCCATGATCATGTGATAATCTTGGATTTGGATTTGAACTCTCATGGTTTGGTTGGTTGGAGTTGTATTTTTTTGGCCCGTTAAGAACTCTAAGCATCAGCATTTGCCATGATATACTGTAGTTTTATGCTGGCAACACAGCCCAGCTCTTAATCTTGTGCACAACAGTTAACATATTCAGCTGCAAGTGAGGGGAGGGGCTGTGTGCCTGTCCTGTCTGCAGCAGTACTGTGTGTCGTTGTGTGTCAAGTCTAGTCAATTCCATCTTGAAAGACCATTTTGACAAAACACGATTTACCTTAGAGGGCTTTACAGCATTTAACACACCTCTTCCCTTAGACCCTCACATCGCCTAAGTAAAAACTCCCTAAAAAGAACCCCTGATACAAGGGGGAGGTCGTAAATAACAGTTTAATTACAATAATAAAAAAAAAACCCAGAGAAACAGAAAGAGAGAGGGGAAGGAGAGAGAGGGGGAAAATGCAGAGCAATAATGGTAACAAACACGTCATATTACAATAATAATAGCTGTAAAATTACTAAATGCACATGATATCATGTTATGTTACGTTCAAATATCTTAGGTGTTGATAAGAGTCCCATTGGTATATTCATAGTGGAGGCGTAGCTCATAATAATTGTAGTAGAAGGTTGCATTGAGCGTCGTATCCATACTTATTTCTAAAATCAATTACTATCTGAGTATCAATTTTTTCAACAACCCTACTTGGTCTTAGGGCTGTGTGGTACGAAATATATCGTGTGACAATAGAAAATTGTCAGTCGTTTCACATATTTATTTTGTTAACATCATGTGATAGCACTTTACGTCCCTCTGTGTCGCTGAAGGAGCATCGACACAATGCACGGCACCAAAACAAAGATGGAGGCACTTCCCCGGGGTCTTCTACCGGTGGGACGTGCCCTGAACACCTCACCAGGGAGGCGTCGGGGAGGCATCCTAATTAGGTGCCCCAGCCACCTCATCTGGCTCTTCTCAACAGGGAGGAGCAGCGGCTCTATTCTGAGCTCCCGGATGACTGAGCTTCTCACCCTATCTCTAAGGGAGAGCCCAGCCACCCTACGGAGGAAGCTCATTTCGGCCGCTTGTACCCGCGATCTTGTTCTTTCGGTTGCTAACCAAAGCTGGTGACCCCCTGACGTGAGGGTAGGAATGAAGATCGACCGGTAAATCGAGAGCTTTGCCTTTCAGCTCAGCTCCCTCTTCACCACGACAGATCGGTGCAGACTCTGCATTACTGCAGACTCTGCATCGATCCTCCTGTCGATCTCCCGAGGTACTTAAACTCCTCCACTTGGGGCAGGATTTCCTCCCCGATCTGGAGAGGGCATTCATCCCGGCTGCTTCACAACCGGCTGTGAACTGATCCAGTGAGAGCTGGAGGTCACGGCCTGATGAAGCCAACAGGACCACATCATCTGCCAAAAACAGCGTCCCGATCCCGTGGTCACCGTACTGGAACCCCTCAACACCCCGGCTGCGGCTAGAAATCTGTCCATATAAGTTATGAACAGAATCGGTGACAAAGGGCAGCCCTGGCAGAGTCCAACCCTCACTGGAAACGAGTCCGACTTACTGCCGACAATGTTGATCAAGCTCCAGCACCGGTCTTGCAGGGAATGGACGGCCCGTATCAGACGGCCCATATCAGGGCGTCCGATACCCCATACTCCCGGAGAACCCCCCACAGGACTCCCCGAGGGACACGGTTGAAAGCACATGTGGACTGGTTGGGCAAACTCCCATGCACCCTCAAGGACCCTGCCAAGGGTCCAGAACTGGTCCACAGGTCCACGACTAGGACGAAAACCGCATTGTGGCAGACCCTCCTCTCCAGTACCCCTGAATAGACCTCACCAGGGAGGCTGAGGAATGTGATCCCCCCTATAGTTGGAACAAACCCTCCAGTACCCCTTCTTAAAAAGAGGGACCACCACCCTGATCTGCCAGTCCAGGGGCACTTCCCCCAATGTCCATGCAGTGTTGTCGTATCAACCATGACAGCCCCACAACATCCAGGGCCTTAAACTCCAGGCGGATCTCATCCACCCCCAGGGCCCTGCCACTGAGGAGCTTTTTTACCACCTTGGCAACCTCAGCCCCAGAGATAGGAGAGCCCACCCCCAAGTCCCCGGGCCCTGCTTCTTCACTGGAAGGCATGTCAGTGGGATTGAGGACGTCTTTGAAGTAATCCTTCCACCGAACCACAGTGTCCCGAGTCGAGGTCAGCAGAGCACCGTCCCCACTATACACAGTGTTGACAGAGCACTGCTTCCCCCTCCTGAGATGCCTTCTTTAGTTTGACGCCATCCCTCACTGCGCTGTCCACCATCGGGTTCAGGTGTTGCTGCCACGACAGGCACTGACCACCTTACGGCCACAGCACCAATCAGCCACCTTAACAATGGAGGCAAGGAACATGGCCCACTCGGACTCAATGTCCCCCGCCTCCCCTGGGACATGGTCAAAGCTCTCCCGGAGGTGGAAGTTAAGCTCCTTCTGACGGAAAGCTCTGCCAGACATTCACAGCAGACCATCACAATGCGTTTGGGTCTGCCAGGTCTGACCAGCATCCTCCCCCACCATCGGAGCCAACTTACCACCAGGTAGTGATCGGTTGACAGCTTCGACCCCCTCTTCACCTGAGTGTCTAAGACATGAGGCCGCAAGTCTGACGACACGACTACAAAGTCGATCATCGAACTGCAGCCTAGGATGTCCTGGTACCAAGTGCACATATGGACAACCTTATGCCTGAACATGGTGATTGTTATGGACAATCTGTGGCGAGCACAGAACTCCAATAACAAAACACCACTTGGGTTTGGATGGGGGGGCCATTCCTCCCGATCACACCCCTCCAGGTCTCACTGTCGTTGCCAACATGAGCGTTGAAGTCCCCCAGCAGAACGAGGGAATCCCCAGAAGGAGTACTATCCAGCACCCCCTCTAAGGTCTCCAAAAAGGGTGGATACTCTGAGCTGCCCAAACAACAAACAGGCACAAACAACAGCTCAGACTCCCTCCCCACCAGAGAGGTGATGTTCCAGTGCCTAGAGCTAGCTTCTGCAGTTGAGGATCCAACTGCCAAGGTCCCCGCCCTCTGCTGCCGCCCAACTCACATCGCACCCGACCCCTTTGGCCCCTCCTATGGGTGGTGAGTCCATGGGAAGAAGGTCCCACGTTGCCTCCTCGGGCTGTGCCCAGTAGGGCCTCATAGGTAAAGGCCTGGCCGCCAGGGGCTCGCCATTGAGCCCCACCCCAGGCCTAGCTCTAGGAGGGGCCCCGTGACCCGCATCCGGGCAAGGGAAACTTTGAACCATTTATGTTTTTCTTCATAATCTTCCATTTAAACAAAATATTTTTCCCAGTGCTAGGAAACAATTAAGCAATTATCACTCCTGTATTTAAATCTGGAGATCATCATGAAGTTGGTAATTACAGGCCCATAAGTACATTGCCAGTATTATCCAAGATTGCAGAGAAAGTTGTAGTCCAACAATTGACATCCTACCTTGAAAGTAGCAACTTTGGCTTACATGCAATGCAGTTTGGGTTTCGGCCCAATCACTCCACTGAGACAACTACACTATATCTAATAGAGCAGGTACAATCTCAAATAGACAAGGGAGAAGTGGTTGTTGCTGTTTTTTAGACTTGAGGAAGGCTTTTGATACAGTTAATCACAATGATGTTATCTCAAAACTTTCTTAATTTAATTTTTCATCTCAAGCACTGGAATGGATGTCCTCATATTTGTCAATAGGTCACAGTGTGTTAAAGTAAACAATATACTATCTGATTATATCAAGTGTTCTACGGTTGTTCCTCAAGGGTCTGTCTAAGAAACCAGTAAATGCTATAGGAAGGATCACAGAGTGGCTTGAACAGTAACGTCTTAGCCTTAAAAGGTATATTCCTCTCCTCAGCCAGTGCTGACATTTTCATTAAGACTAAAAAGATTTAATAGTCACTGAGTTATATCTGGGTGTCATGCTCAATTCAAATCTAAATTTTAAATCACATATCAAAAGTAACATAATTAACATAATTAGTAAAAACTGTAAAATACAATTTGGCAAATTTTAGACACACTAGAAGCTGCATCTCAATGGATGCAGCTAAGATCTTCATGCACACTATGATCCTTTACCAAATGTGCTATTGTATAACATGCTAGGGACAAGCTGGGCAATCAGTCACTAAACTGCTGGAGTCTCTATATAAACAAACTGTACAATCCTGGAGAAACATCATCTTCTGAACTTTAAATTATTTTCAAATATGTGTTTAGTCTTTAAGATTCTTAATGGGTTGGCCCCTCCTCCACTGCGCCAATTTATTAACTTTCGCTCAAAAGGAATCCATAAAATCTACTCGGATATCTGCAGCTAGAGACTGCTCAATACCTTTTCTTCGCACTGCCCAAAGGCAGTGCGAAGAAAAGGTATTTCTGTAAAAGCCACAGTTTTTCACAGTTTTTCTGTAAAAGCCACAGCACAGTGGAACACCCTGCCTGAGAACATTGAGAACTATAATTCTATTGGCGGCTTTAAAAACAAACTCTGTTGAAACACTCTCAGAACTGTTACCACTGATGTCTTTTTTAAATTTGTAGAATGTATTTGTGTGTGTGTGTGTGTGTGTGTGTGTGTATGTGTGTATGTGTGTGTGCATGTGTGTGCCTGTTTATAGGTCAGAGAAAGCGTGTGTGCAGGTGTGTGTAATGTCGTAGCTTTGAGTTACTGTGCTACGCATTTTTTCTTTTTTCTACTTCTTTTGTAATATTTGGAAATTGTGATGTTTTAATTGTGACCTTCCAAGGGACTGCAGATGTAAATTAACTCTGGTATAATGCATCAAATGGCAACATCTATGTTAAATATTGTACATGGTCCCTTTTCAAATAAAATAAAATAATGTAAAATAAAATAAAACAAATGAAAGGTTAAAAAGAGTAAGAAAAAAAAAGTGCAAATAAGTGTGCAAAAGTGAAGATGGATGTGCATGTGAGTCCAGTGCAGATGGTGCATTCACCCGCCACACAGCGGGGAGCTGTTAAAGAGTCTTATTGAAAATGGGAGGATTGATTGTTTGAATTGCTCTTTGTGACTCCGGAGCTGAAGGAGTCTGTTGAAGAACAAGCTCCGCCGTCTCTGAATATTGTCATGAAGGGGATATGATGGATTGTTGAAAGACAGCAGTTTGTTCAGTGACCGCTTTTCTGTCACTGACTGAAATGAGTCCAGGTTGTGGCCAATGACAGATCCAGCCTTGCGGATCAGTTGGTTTAATCTGCCGGTGTCCCTGGCACTGATGCTGCTCCCCAGCAGACTACAACACAATAGATGGCACTCGGCACCACAGACTGGTAGAAGATCTCCAACATCTTGCTGCATACATTGAAAGGATTTGAGCTCCTCAGGAAATAGAGTCGGCCTGTCCCCTTCTTGTACACAGCGCAGGTGTGGGCACTGCAGTCCTGTCTGTGGTTCAAGTGGACACCTAAGTACTTGTTGTTCTCTATGAGTCCAACCGCCTCACCCAGGATCTTGATGGGCGTCATCGTGATTCTTGACCTCCTGAAGTCGACCACCATCTCCTTGGTCTTTGTAACATTCAGGAGCAGATGATTCCTGCCGCACTTATCCACAAAGTCGTCCACCAACTGCCGGTACTCCGACTCCTGCCCATCTCTAATACACCCAACCACCGCAGAGTCATCCAGAGAACTTCTGTAGATGGCATGATTCAGAGGTGCACAAAGTGAACAGGAATGGCGACAGAACAGTCCCCTGAGGTGCTCCTGTGTTACTGACCACCACATCAAACAGGAAGCTCCCCAGATGCACAAAGTGGGGCCTGTCTGACAGAGAGTCAGAGATCCCGGAGACAGTGGATGAACTGACACCTATCCTGAGCAGCTTTCCACTTAGCAGGTCTAGTTGAATGGCATTTAAGGCGCTAGAGAAATAAAAAACATGATCCTCACTATGCCACCACTCACATCCAGGTGAGAGAGGGCTCGCTGCAGGAGGTAGATGACAGCATCATCCACGCCTGTATGGGGCTGGTAGGCAAACTGAAGTGGATCAAGTGCAGGTTTCACCGGTGGTTCGAGGTGGGCCAGAACCAGTTTCTTCAGTACCTTCATGGCATGTGATGTGAAGATGACAGGTCTGAAGTCGTTAAGGCCAGATGAGGTGGCTTTCTTGAGTACTGGTACTATACATGACGTTTTCCAT
Organism: Plectropomus leopardus; assembly: GCF_026936395.1. Classification (NCBI taxonomy): domain Eukaryota; kingdom Metazoa; phylum Chordata; class Actinopteri; order Perciformes; family Serranidae; genus Plectropomus; species Plectropomus leopardus. The sequence goes on from NC_142182.1 coordinate 38,400,068, forward strand.
AGCACTGGTACCCTTTCTTGCAACAGACTCAGGTTGTAAATGTGTTGCAGGATTCCAGACAGCTGGGGCGTGAAGTTTCTCCAGCTGTCTCCTCACCTGGCCAATTGTTACTCTTATGTGGGGTGGTGTGGTCCCTGAGGAGGTTGAAGTTGAAGTGTGGGGGTAGTAGTAGTAGTAGCTCAGCAGGCGTGGGTGAGGGTAAGGCCGGTGTTGAATAGGTGTCTGAGAGGGTGTGAAGGGGACAGATCCTGTGTGGGAGGGGCCAGCAAGGGGTCCTGTGCTGCACCTGTTAAAAAACACATTCAGCTTAACAGTATTTCATTAAACTTTATTTTAAAAGTAGTTCATGTAACTTTATTTCATAGCAGTAGCTACTTTTTTGTGTCTGTGGTTTATTTAACATTTGTATATTATTGATAATATAAATATAAATAATAATATGTTTTATTTTAGTAGTTTACAGTAGTTTAGAGGAGATTTCCAAATATGGAGATATATATTGTGTATCATGATATAGCCTAAAAATATTGTGATATTATTTTAAAGCTGTATCCGCCAGCCACACTTAGTCTAGCTACCATTTATTTTAACAAGCTTGTTCTTTAGCTGCTGTGTAGGTCAACCTAATGTTGTCGTCTTTGGAAAGTCCGCTACTCTTAAAAGATATGTTTCCATCCAAACATATGATGTGAATTAACTAATTAGAAGAGCTGGATGGAAGCAACAATTCAGCATAACTCTCCTAAGAGCTGTCAAAGACACTGCTGCACCCGCAGAGAAGAGCAGATATCGACTTCCCTCTGTTTTGATGTTCCAAAAAGTAAGACATATGGCCTTATATAAGCTGAAACAGAGGAACCTGACCAACGGCAGATCCAGACAGCTAAGCTGTCTTTTTCCATGTTGCCTGACATGTTGTTTTACTTTAAATACCCTTGATTTTGGAATTCAACAGTCATGTAAGATGATCATTGTCAGCTGAATTAGTCATGGGATACGTAATGCAAGTGCTGTACTTGTTGTTATTTAAGTGGTATAGTCATACAGCATATCATTGGAAAGGTGTGCTCCCTGATGTTCCATTAATGCTGACCAGTTCAAGATAAAACTGCTAGAGGAGGTGCAATAAACTCTACTGTCAGACAAAAATGATAATGATAATGAGCTCTAACTCCAGTAATCCTCAGATTGTAACGGGTGTGATACGGACCCAGATGCAGTACACCGGTAAACAGGGATAGTTGGTAATGACGTTTATTCAGCCCAGCACAAATCAGACACAAAGCAAGATGAAGTAATTCTGCAAACAGTTTGTTCTTCGGGTCGGAACCCACAACAAAGTCTCTGGAGGGAGATCGAAGCAACGAACCGAAGCTTACGTCACTCGGCGTAGATGCAGAGGAAACCCCGTAGCCCAGCAGCTCGACAGCACGTGTGGAGATACCGTCGAGGAGAAGGCGGAAGCGTGGTCGGGGACAGGCGGAGGTTCCGAAACCGAGTGAACAGTCCGATGATGCAACAGTACCGATGGGGATGGACCAGGAGGATCGTCGGGGCCAGGCGGAGAGGTCTTTGCCAGCAGAGCAGATCAGAAACGCCAAAACAGAACTCGTGGTCGGGGACAGAAGGCAGGTAGGTTTACCGGGGATCAGGCGAAGAGAGCAGGTCAGGAACAGGCAGGGTCGGCTTTCAAAGATCTGGCAGGAGAATGCTGGAGAGTCTTGCATGATGCGAAGGAACAATCTGGCAATGAGTCTGTGTGTGTGGGTGGCTTATATCCTGGGTTGATTACTGATGGGCTGCAGCTGGAGGTGAGTGAGTGAGCAGGCAGAGTGGGCGTGGTCAGCAGGTAGAGGGAGCAGAGGGAGAGTGAGTGGAAAAGTACTGAGAAGGGGGAGAGGAGCAGGGATCGTGACACAGATCATATTCAAAATGAATCACAGGTTCCATTGTTATCAGTTAAAGTCCAGACAATCTAAGTTCAGCAAAATTGTTAATTGTTATGGACAATCTGTGGTCAGCACAGAAGTCCAATAACAAAACACCACTCAGGTTCAGATCGGGAGGGCCATTGCTCCCAATCACGCCCCTCGAGGTCTCAGTGTTGCTGCCAACGTGAGCGTTGAATTCCCCTAGCAGAACGAGGGAGTCTCCATAAGGAGCACTCTCCAGCACCCCCTCTAAGGACTCCAAAAAGGGTGGATACTCTGAACTGCTGTTTGGACCGTAGGCACAAACAACAGTCAGGATCCATCCCCCCACCCGAAGGTGGAGGGAGGCTTCCCTCTCATTCACCGGGGGTAAACTCCAACGTACAGGCACCAAGCCGGGGGGCAATAAGTATTGCCACCCCTGCCAGGCGCCTCTCACCAGTGGCAACTCCAGAGTGGAAGAGAGTCCAACCCCTTTCGAGAAGACTGGTTCCAGAGCCCATGCTGTGTGTCGAGGTGAGGCTGACTATATCTAGTCAGAACTTCTCAACCTCGCACACCAGTTCAGGCTCCTTCCCCACCAGAGAGGTGACATTCCACATCCCCAGAGCTAGCTTTTGCAGCCGAGGATCCAACTGCCAAGGTCCCCACTTCGGCTGCCGCCCAACTCACACGGCACCTGACCCCTTTGGCCCCTCCTACGGGTGGTGAGTTCATGGGAAGGAGGTCCCACGTCGCCTCTTCAGGCTGTGCCCGGCCGGGCCCCATGGGTAAAGGCCCGGCCACCAGGCGCTCACCATCGAGCCCCACCCCCAGGCCTGGCTCCTGGGGGGGCCCTGGTGACCCGCGTCTGGGCGAGGGAAACTCTGAACGATTCTTCTTTTTCATCATAAGGGGTCCGTTGAGCTACACTTTGTCTGGTCCCTCCCCTAGGACCTGTTTGCCATGGGTGACCCTACCAGGGGCATAAAGCCCCTGGACAACTGAGCTCCTAGGATCACTGGGACACGCAAACCACTCCACCACGATAAGGTGGTATCTCAGGGAGGGGGTTGGGCAAGTTACTTCCAAGATATAATACATTATATATTACTAGTTATTGTCATTTGAAAGTAATTATTTATATTACAATGTTACTGTCTGTGAATTGTCACACTACTTTTGCGTTACTTTTGAGTTGCTTTCGCCAAAAAATAACCGCAAAACTATGAATAGGCATTCTAAAATGCTAAAATGTAGTTTATTGCAGCTCATTACGCATCCTGTGTAGGCCCCTAAGACTACTAACAGCTTCATATAATAGGTACAGTGTAGACTCACAGCGCAATACAATAAGTAACTATCACCATCAGAATCACAAAAGCAGAGAAAGGATCAAAGTCTGTTAAATTATTAAAATTTAAATTACAAATTTACTTAATATATGATGATGACAGGATTTAAAGCAGTTCAGTTTGGGTTACGTTAGTGAATGTATAATGTTATTTGTGACCCCTCAAGTAATATCCTTGCCTACTCTCAGAGTCAAATGTCTTTTGTTTCGGTCCACCACTATCACTGATTTTTTTTTTTTTTCTTTTTTTTCGGTTGGCTATACACTTTTTGTATAAATTATTTTGAGACGCTATCATAAACTTACTGAAGCTAACTTAAATAATCATTGAGCCTATGTGTGTAGAATGTAATTAATATTGTTTTAATTTTAGCTCACATTTGAGCCATTTTTTTCCATGTCTTTTGATTTTATCCTGAATTGTGCAGCAAATTTTGATGTCTGTTTCAATATGAGAGCTGTTAATTAATCGGCAATAATCTGTCTGACGTTCTATAATGATGATTGTAGTCTCACTTTAAAGATGTGTGTGCCCAGCAACATAATGACTGAGATAGCCTGTGTAAAACAGAATCATGCGTACGTGTGGCTGTCTAACTTAACAGCTTTTGCGCCTGAATGTTAAATGGACCCTTGCATAACTTGATCCAGCAGCAGTCAGCGGGTCAGAGCGTGCGCTCCTGGTGCTCCTGTTCAGTCAGATCCGTTTATCTTGCACTCTTTTCCTGCAATCAGACTGACCCAGGCGTTTTAAGCGGCTGCAGAGAACAATTTCACTGTACAATTTACATGTGACAATAAAGAATTCTTCTCATTCTTCTTAAAAGATGTGATATGAATGAATTCGTGTAAATATTTTTTTGCGACAGTACTTTAGCCTTCACTGCAAATGTAAACAACTCCCACTCACTTGAAACCATAGCGCACTTTTAAAAACCAGTATGCAGCTTAAACCCCTTAAACCCCACTTTATTAACAGAAGGAACATTGAGTTTGCCTTCAATAATTATTGCTAAAATAAAAGCAAACCTTGTTTTGAGTAATTTCTTTGATCATTTGTATTCTGTTTTAAAGAAGAACAAAAACAATTAAAAGTGTAAATCGGTTATGGTGTGCAAAAATCATAGATTTTTTCTATGAAAGTCCTCCTCCCCTCACCTCATACTACCTGTGTGAATGCAGGTTTTCCACATTGGGTTGAGGATAATTTACATTTTTCCTTTCGCATCTTAGAGATGGAGACTCCTTCTCACTAAAGTGGGTGAGAAAGAAAATAAAGAGGTAAAAATGGAAATCAGCATATTGCAAATAGATTTATGCACAATTCTGAGGCAGTGTTATGAAAAGCAGGGCTTTGCATGGTGTGTAAAGATGGAATTTTACGCACAGTGAGTGATGATTTTTTTGGGGGGAGTGTTTGACTGGTATGTGTTCATAAATAGAATTATTTAATGGGCTAAACTTGCACAAATAAGCCATAAAATACATAAACTTGTTAAATCAGGTTATTATAATAGGGCTTATGTTGAGTCTGTTTTCAGCTATGAGACTGTGGATGATGAAATATTGTGAGTAGATGCTACAATTTTATAAAAGTTTTTCTGTCAGGCAGAATCATATTCGAGTTCATGTGTTATTACACTGATTATTGTATGTATGTATGTATTGTATGTATGTATGTAATGCAGGTGCATTGTTGCAGTGCACCTTCTGGTGCTGTGTCTCTATATCTTTCATAATAATGATGTTTTTATGCTTAATCTGCTGCTCAGCAGGCCCCTATTGTTGTTCAGAATCACAGAGAGCTGCTAGTTTAATCAGATTAACTCAGTAGTCTGGGAAAGAGGGAGAGAAAAAGAGAGCTTGGGAAATTAAAATGTTTGAGTATAAGAGACTGAGAACGGAGAGAACGAAAGGAAATGAACATACATTTTGTTGTGACATTGTGTTAGCATGGACATTTTTTTTATACTGAAAGCTCAACATTTATAACATGGAGAAATGTTTCAGAAGTCCACACAATCCTAATCGGTAATGTCTTAAACATACACACGCACACACAAACACACACATTGCATTGGGAATAAATTGCTTAATTTAATCTCCATTGTACTTTAGGGGCTAGTGTGCACCTTATTAGGATTACTTCTCTCAACATCCTCAAAACCTGGATTACCAACAAGATCTTTTCACTGAGGTGTAAACCTCAATAATAATTGTCGAGGATCATAGACAAAACAACTGTCTTTTGAAGGTCACATTAGCATTGTTATTAGCATTAAAATCTATGGCATTTTACGTTCCATAAATTAGCTTAGTTAGCCACTAAGCTAATTTATGGACTTTCCTCATACTCATAACTTAAACAGCGTTCTCCTCATCATCTTTCTTTTGGCTGCTCACCATCATCTGTCAGATGCTGTGTGACGGAGACATAGAACTTCAAAATAGGGGCTCTCCTGAAAGAGTATGATATAGATCTTTGTTTACACTTTGCATCGATGTGACGTCATCGTTGCTCATTTAATTTCATTGATGCAGATCGATGAATCATTACACACCTAGTGATATTGGGCTTTATAAAAGAGTTGTATGCCATCAGGACCTGTACGTGCTGCTTTTTCTTCTCCACTCTTCTTGCTGAAGCGCCTCACCCAGCGCTGACCATGGACCATTCACATGCACAGACCTGCATTTATTTTGACAAGCTGTTATTTTACAATGAAAGTTTTTTTTGTCATGCTGTGAATGTCATAGGGTTACATTAGGACTGACTTATAGCAAAATTACCTGATGACATTGATTTCTGCATGTGCATTGTGAGAGAGGAGTAGGACAGAGGCTGTCTGCTCAGAGCCGCTTACAGTTTATTCTGAGCGGTAAGTCGCAAAGAGAATCTATGAATAGCCCCAGATTTTTTAAACATTCAGGATTCCAATGATTTGACACAACTGAAGTTGCTCCTGGTAGGTAGCAATTCTGCTGTCAGCCATGCATGTTGTTGCCATGCACAATAATGACGCTGTTATGTCAGCAAATCGAAATAATGCCAATAGCCCAATTTTAATTTTTCTTATTATAACAAAAGTCATACAGGTATAATTGTGTACGATAACCCATACTGAGTAGCCGGTGGCACCATGTGTGGTAGCCTCAGCCATCAGTGTGAGAATGGATGAGAGAGTAATTGCAGCCCATCTGGCATTGTAAGCCATTAGCCACTGAGTGGGATTATCTAAAAGAGTTCATCAAATGTGTGTGTGCGTGTGTGTGTGTGTGTGTGTGTGTGTGTGTGTGTGAAAGAAAGAGAGAGAGCGCAATAGAAATAGAGAGAGGGGGTGGGTGGGGGTTTGTGTATTTGATGTGCGCAATATAAAAATTTCTGAAAGGGTTACATAGAGGGGGTTGATGTCTAATACAGTATGTGATCTACATTCATCTGCATCAATACTGCATTATGGTGGTAGCCATGGCAACAATTCTGAAGAATTGCTATAATGGAAGTTTTAGTGATAGTTCTACATAACAATCATAGCCATGGTAACAACTGCAGAACTGGTTTACTGCAGAGCCCTTTAAAAGAGAGTTGCGTCTCTCCATTCACTCCGATGGAACATGGAGCATCTCAATTGTTCCCTGAAGTAGCATGAATTGCTAGCAGCGCAGTGGAGTTACAGCAGAGAAGACCATGTGTGATAGACTTGTAAAGGGTAAGACGTCTAAAGAATCGTTTTTTATATTATCAGCATATCTTAACTAAATTAACATGCCTAAGTAGCATCTTGTTGATGCATATATCAACAAGAGCAGTTACCACTGGGGAAACATCAACAAACTGGCAAAGAGTGCAGCATGTGACTAGGTATTTATGCGGCAGCAAAGGGGAATAGTCATTCAGTGTAGATGATCGACAGGTGCTTGAAGTAAGTTGTTTGAGAGGAAACCAGCTCAGCCCGACCCAGCCTAGTACACTGACACAGTCAAGGAAGACTGGACAACACACACACAGAACAAGAGGGGCAGGGGAAACGGAGGGAAACAAACACGGATCTGGTGGAAATTAGGATTTAGTTTCTTCCACATGGTGAGGTATAGAGTTTATTAATTCAATAATGGTATCGGGTCAGTATCGGGTATTAACTGATGTGCATAGCCAAGGTATCGGTTTTGGTAAAGAGACTCAAAAAGTCAAATCGGTGCATCCCTATTCGCAGTGTGAAGCTGGGATATTATGTGGACACAGCCTATGTAAACAATCCAACATTGAAATATGCATTCAGTCATGTAATTGTATTCTTCTCACAAGCACTCCGCTAGTTGACTTCTAAACCAAGGTAGGATTGAGTTGATGGAAGAACACCTTAAATAACCATACTGGTAGATTAAATCTGTGTGAGTTGTCCAATGATCCGTGCCTGTCTGTGACTGTGGAGAGATTCTGTGTGTGTGTGTGTGTGTGGCTGGCTTCCCAGCCTATATGAGCACAGCAGCTGACAAATAAGCATTTTGATGTTTTTATTTTTGTTGTTTTTTTTTTTAGTTCATCACCAGTATGAACATTGACACAATTTTCTGGGGTAATATACTTTTTAAGGGTACCTTATCTGAACCACATACTCATTTCATACAGGTGTCTGGCTCAGCCCTCGTATAGAGTTCAAGGAAGTATGTGTAGAGTGGGATGAGGGGTGTTGGAAGAATCAAACAAACAGGATTTTCACACAGGAGACATCTGTTTGACATCTGTCATGTAGCATATGTAACATGTCACTGGACATACGTGATGTTACATCACATTACTCAAACCATGATCTCTTATCTAAATCTAAACACACATATGTTGCCTAAACACAAGGAATTAAACATAGTGTGGACATTTATTCTGGAATGAGACTGATGAGACTGTATGCATTTAATAAGTAGAAATTGTACATTTCCTATTGACATGGAGGTTAATTTCAAAGAGACACAATGTCAGGAGATGAAATTGACATGCTGTCCCTGAGGTATTTAAAAGTAACACGAGAGGGTTACCAAGAGCATCATCGTTTGACGTGTGGTATCAAGCATTTGTATTTGTCAGGGAGAATGTGTTGGTTATACTGACTGTAATTGAGTATAAAGACAGAAAAGTAAAAAAAAAAAGAAAAAAAAGGAAGCTTGATAAATGTTTTTCTTGTTGCCATGCCCACTCTCTTTCCATGCTTATAGCCCGGTCTAAAATCACGAACTACTTACTACTTAATTTATTACCTGTTAAAGTAGCACAATAAAACAGTGAAGGGTAGGACTGGGCGATAAAACAATAACGATAATTATGTCAATATAAGTTTCCTCTATTGTGATATATAAATGTTCAATAAATCAACCATATAATTCGACCACACAATGCCTGTAGAGGGCGGGTGGTAATGCACCTTAAACGTCAGTTAATGCCTGCCACCTTCCGCCAGTCTCCAGGGTGAACAGCAAGGTTTTAATGTCGCAACATTCAACATATGCATAAAGTTATTTACAGTCTGATTGTTTTGACCATGGATGACTTTGCACAGTGACTGAAATTCTACAAAATGTTGGCTACAGTCGCTGTTAACTTTGCTCACATAATACTAATGGTAAGTTAGCAAGTTAATGTGACTGACTAATTGACTATTCCTCACAATAAAAATGACTTAATGTGAATAAAATGTCCCTTGTCTGTTGTTATGACTGCTGCCTAAGTCATGTCAGACAGACTTTCTTTGTGACTTCACAATGTCATCAGAGTCCATCTTTTGTTATTGCTTTGATTGAGAAATGATAGAAATTAGACTGTGGGTGTAAAAATTAAGATTTTTGTCTTAATTATTTATTTTGTTTCCATTATCAGCTGAAACATAAAAAAACATGATTTTGTATTTTTAAATTCTTGCTGTGAGTAGGTGTGGAGGGTGATACTTTACCATCACTAAATGGAATGTGTTGTTTGTTTCATGTGCCCTGTCTGTCACTCACCATCATACACAAGCCCATTGTAGACCTGCACTAGATTCTGCCATATGGCTGTCTATTAGACTCCATATGGTGGGCACAACAGAGTGAGGTCACAGTTGCACACACACATGTGCATGCACAGGCTTAAGACAGCTGCAGATCAAAGACACATGATAATATAATATGGAGCATACACAGAGGCAGATGATAACATGATAAAATCCAAAATATATTTTATATTTTGTTGTGATCATCTATTAGTTTTTCATCCATTGTTTCAGTCATTTTCAGTCATTCACTCATGGCATTTTAGTTCTGAAGCATACCTGCCTAATATTAACTACACTGTGCTTGATTAACCAAGTTTAGTTGTTCTAACATTCATCTACACTATCAGCAGATCAGTTGGCCAAAACATAGCTCAGGTTTTTAATTCTACATTCTCATGCCCTACTCTGTAATAATATGCTGTGTGAGGAATGGTTGCAACGTATAATTTAGACAGCACGTCACTGAGCAAGTCAGACAGTGATTCAGCCCAACTGTTAGTTCACCTACGTAGAAACTGGGTGAATGTCTACTGGCTATGATTCTTAACCTCAACCTAAATGTAACCTACCATATCCTGCTTTCTAAAACCAGGATACAAACTTATCCTGTTCATGAGAAACCTTAATATGCTACCTTGAGTGCTCCAAAAGAAACCAGGTTACTGTTGCATTTATAAACTTTATCACAGTTCTTGAGAGCCTGTGCAGCTCCATCTACTGATCCTCAAACCTTTTGAAGGGGACAGGTTGGCACCAGTGTGGAGAACAGTGGTAAGAGTAGAGAGGCTGCTTTCAGGATTAACATGGTGCAGAAAATTAGATGTGAAGTTGTCAAGTGTTAAATGTAAAGTAGTGTAGTGCTAGATTTCTTGTTGCTCTCATCTCCCATTGTTGCTTTTTTTTTTTTGTGAACATCACAGTGCCTGCCGAAATAGACTGTAGTTGTGTAAAACATCAATGAAAAGCCAGCCTGAATGAAAACTGAGTCCTTCTCAGCAGCCGGGTGCAGTAACATGATTTGACAAATAAACACAGGTAACTGTAGCGGTAGGGACTACATTACCCATACCGCAATGTATATGACTTTCTGGTTCCTCAGCAAAGCATTGTGTTGAGTGTACCCCATGGTGGTTTGCCTCCTTCATCATGGATGGTGTCAGAGAAAGAAAAAAGACTTGAAATCTCAATGCTCCACCCTGCTCTAAGCCACAGGTGTTTTTCTCAGTGAGACGACATGTAAAAAGCAGTGTAGAAGTAAAAACATCAGCCGAAAAAAGGCAATGGACAAAGCATTCTCCCAAGGCTGAGACAGTAGAGTGGTGAAACATAAAACAACAGGGGAAAATGCAAAATTGCAGTGGCAGCTGTACAAATATCACACCCAGAGCCATTTGACCACACAAATCTGTCAGAATGGCCAAGATGGATCAGATGATTTGAAAGACTTCGTCTGGCTTCAGGATTAAAAGAGCAGGCCTTGCAGTGACCAAGAATATCAGGTGAACTCTCTCTTATATGGGAAATGCAGCATTCTAGGAGTTTTGCCACCAACTACCATTAACTTAAAACAGGGCTGCAAACTTTTCAGAAAAGTTTGGAGTGAGAGGCTAATATTTTTTTGGTGGTGGTCGCTGCAGGTGCGAATGTCATGCAGCAATTTTTTTCCTTACACAAAGCACGGCATAGCCTGGCTTATTTTGTGTAAAAGAAGTTGTGATAAAAAAAAAATAAATCTTTACTCTTTAAAGTGCTACAACAACAAATAAAAATGTATGATTCACACACAGACATGCATTTTAAAACATTAGAGTGAATGTCAAACTGCGCTTGTGGAACTAAAAGTGAGCAATATTTGTGGACCTACTTTATGTTACACTGGGCCGGCCAGGTAGGTTTTGAGTGAAAACAGCACAATTTATTCTACAGCCCACCATCAATCCCAGTTAAAGAATGGGTGAAATCAAAGCAAAGCAGATAGACTGGGGCACCAGGCCCCAGGGAGTGATCTGCCTTGAAAACTCTCATTCTGAAAAATTCTGAAGGAAGTCCAAACAGTATTGTTGTTGGCTTGACCAGCCCTCTTCACCTGTTCCTAAAAGCTTTTTTTCTTGTTTTGGATCGGCGTGAGAAATAGGGGCTGTGGCGTTGAGAGCGAGTGAAAGGGGGCAGATGTGTGTGTCTCACTCTCATTACGTAGAGTTGGCAGATATGAAAATAAGAAGAAATATGATGAAGTAAAAGCTTCATTTGAACAGCACTGCAACAATGTGGTTTTTGAAAGAGCACAGTTTAACATGGGATGTCAGCAAGAGAGAGAAAGTGCTAAGAGACAGAACTGTTGTTGGAATAAAAGACAGGAGGCTGTCAGATTTGCTATAAACGGACTCAGAATGAACTCTTGCAAGGGCAATACAAAAAGGAAGACAATGTGAGACTGTAAAGGGACAACAGACAATACTGCACAGCACTGCAGTGGAGACCTCAAAATAAATGCGGACGCCATGAAGACAAACATGAAAAAAGAAACAAAGTTTCAGCACACAGGACAAACAACAAAGGAGTGTAGCATGTGTGGAAAAGGACACAAACATGCATTAAAAGACTGCCTGGCTAAAGATGTGGAATGGCCTATGTGTCATAAAAAAGTACATTATGCTGGAGCCTGATGCATCAGCCAGACTGTGCACACAGTCAAACAAGGCCCTCAGACAGCGATGCCCAGAACTATTCTTTCTTAGGTGAAGTGGACACACAAACCACTAGGCCATGGATGGATAGTGCGAATGGAGAAGCCATGAACTTTAAGGTCAATACAGGAGCTGACGCCACTTCCATACCGCAGAGACTACAAACCAAGGCAACATGGTAAGCTGAGGCGACCACCTATGAGACTGTTTGGTCTAGGTCGCAATCAGCTGGTAAAAAGATGCTATACCACTCAACATTTGTATGTTGTGGCAGGACTGATACAACAACTATTGGGCCTACCAACAATGAGGCTGTGAGACTGGTATGTAGAGTTGATGATTTAACTGGTAAATGGACTGTACTTGTATAGCACTTTTCTAGTCTTTTTGACCATTCAAAGTGCTTTTACAGGACACGTCACATTTACCCATTCACACACATACACACAATGGTGGCAGAGGCTACTGTACAAGGTGCCACGTACTAGGTAGTAACCATTCATATGCATGCACACTCCGATAACGCAGCATCGGGACCAATTTGGGGTTCAGTATCTTGCCCAAGGATACTATCAAGGAGCCGGGGATTGAACCATTGACCTTCTGATTAGAAGACAACCCCCCCCACCTCTGAGCCACTGCTGCTCCAAATGTCCCTGTGGTACAGACTAAGGCAGACTTCAAAGCAGCATATCCAGCTGTGTTCAAGGGGTTGGGTAAACTTAAAAAGCCATATCACATAGTATTGGAACAGGGGCCGACACCCTACACCCTCTCCACACCCAGGCGTGTTCCCCTACCCCTGAAAGATAAAGTTTGAGAAGAACTGGATAGGATGGAAAACATGGGAGTCATATCCAAAGCCACTGAGGCTCTGGGAAGGGGGGAGGGGGTTGGATGTGAGCATGAGTGTGTGAGTGGAGAGGGGGCAAAGTCTGTTGACAGTCCTTACAGCCTGTAGGAAGAAGCTGTTCAGCATCCTGCTTGATCTTTCAGCAAATGCTCCTGAATCACTTCCCAGATGGCAGGAGGGAGAACATGGCTTTGTAAGGGTGGTGAGGGTCCTCAATGATGGAGGTGGCTTTGCGAACGCAGCGCTGTTGGTAGATCAGGAAGGGGAGAGGGGCACCAATGATCCTGCTGGCTGTCATTACTAGACTGTTTAGCTGCTGCTGTACAGAGGCCTTGCAGCTCCCAAACCAGGCAGAAGGTCAAGATGCTTTCGATGGTGCCCCTGTAGAAGGTGTTGAGGTGAGGAGTGGGGTGGCGCGGCTGCTGGGCTTTTTTGATGACTGCTGTGGTGTTGGTGGTGAAAGTCAGGTAGTCAGTTCAGTGAACTCCCAGAAACCTCACATTGCTGACCCTCTCCACAGCAGCACCATCAATGTGTAGTTGTCTGATGTTGTTTGCCAGCCCTCCTGAAGTCAACCACCACCTCTTTTGTCTTGTCCACATTAAGGAAGAGATTGTGGGATTGGCACCACGCTGTAAGCTGCTCAACCTCCATCCTGTACCCAGACTCGTCATTGACACTGATGAGACCCTCCAGTTTGGTGGGATGTGCAGCTGCCCACCCTGACTGTCTCTGCCACTGCGTCAGGAACTTGAGGTCCCAATTGCAGGTGCCAGTGTCCACCTCCAACAGCCTCAGCTTTTCCACCAGTTGTGGGATGATTGTATTAAATGTTGAGCTGAAGTCTATGAAAAGGATCCTGGCGTAGGTGTTCTTCCTCTGTAGGTGTGACAGAGTAAGGTGGATTGTGGTGGAGATACCATCCTCTATGAATGGGTTGGTTCTATAAGCAAACTGTAGGGAGTCCAGCTTTGCAGGGACACAGAACTTAATGTGCTGCATGACCAACTGCTCAAAGCATTTCATTAATACTGGTGTTAGGGCCACAGGGCAAGCTGGGTTTGGCTTCTTTGGGACAGGAATGATGGTGGCATTTTTGAGGCAGGTAGGTAAGACTGCCAGGCTAAGCAAGAATTTTAAAAATGTCTGTAAAGACATCTTTCAGTTGTTCTGCACTGTCCTTTAAAACATGTCCAGGGCTGCTGTCTGGCCCGGCAGCTTTGCGTGGGTTGACACTAGCGAAGGCTTTTTCACTCCTGCTGTGGACAGCTGAAGTACCTTGTCACTGGATGATGGTGGGATGGTGGATGGCATATGTGCCTCAGTGGTATTGTTAGCCTCAAAACATGCAGAAAAGTTATTGAGATCATCCGGTAGACATGGGTTATCGTTGCATATCTGCACGGGGGAGGGCTTTTAGTCTGTGATGGACTGCCACAAACAACGTGAGTACATGTCATTTGTGAAGTGGCTGTTTAGTTTTTTGGGTATACAGCCGCTTTGCCTCCCTGATTCCCCGGGACAGATTTTTTCCTTGCCAGTCTGTTTGCTACAGAATCTCCAGCTCTAAATGCAACATTACAGGCTCTTAGAAGTGAACAGATTTCCCCAGCTAGCCATGGTTTCTGATTGGCACGCTTCTTAATGGTTTTGGCTGCTGTCACATCATCTATGCATTTGTTAATGTAGCCATTGATGAACTCTGTATATTCCTGTAGGTCAGTGATGCTGTCATGTGTTTCTGCCTCTCTGAAGATGTCCCACTGTGTGATTTCAAAACAGTCTTGCAGTGCAGAAGTAGCTTCCTGTGACCACGTTTTAAATACTCTTACCACTGGCCTGCCCTGTTTTACCCTCGGTCTGTATGCTGGTGTAAGCATAACAGCCAGGTGGTCAGTGTTGCCAATATGGGGGTGGGGATCTAGTCTATATGTGTCTTGTCTATATGTATATGTTTGTGCATGCCAGGTGTAGAGTGTTATCTCCCCTTGTTTCAATATTCACATGCTGGTAGAATTTAGGCAGAACAGATTTGAGTCTGTCTGCTGCTCACTGATGTCATTATAGAGCTCTGTCATAGGCTCCCTCACATCAGGTGGTAAAAAGAGAGCCGTTATGATGAATGCCACCCACGGGATCTAGAAGGGTCAGCATTTTACAGTCATAAGCTCTACATGGGGTGAGCAGTGAGTGGAAACCATCACAGTATCCTTGCACCACGATTTGTTGATGTACACCGCCAGTCTGCCTCCCCTTGCCAGTTTGCCAGTTAGCAAAGCTACTCTGTCTGCCCTGTGCAGTGTTAGTCACACCAGTTGAATTGTGGCGTCGGTGAGGTTCTGATTAAGCCTTGCTGTGAAAACAGAGACACAGCAGTTCCTCACGTTGCACTTGGAAGCTCTCCGCAGTCCGATGAATAATCCATCTTATTGACAAGAGAGCAAACATTTGCCAGTAAGAGTGTAGGCACTGCCGGCTTGTGCGGATTAGCTATTAGCCTAGCACAAACTCCTCCATGCTTACCCCGCTTCCACATCCTGTTACACCACTTATGTTGTTTTCTCAATAGTGCTACTCCAGGTGCAGCTGCAGACTTTCTTGGGCCCGCAGGGTGTAGACGTCCAAGCTGGTGCAGCATGCTCAGCATGTGTACATTGTAACAACAGACCTTGTTACGAATGTCCAAAAGAAACTGTTCTCATACACGCACTTTCACACACTTTCCGTTCACACCATTATCATGCGGTAGTAATGTATAGTCACTAGGAGAGGCCGCCGCAAACGTCGGTCAGACTGCCACGTTTAATGTGACACGTCCTGTCCACAATCTAAATGAGAAATGTGAGTTTGCAAAGGAGCACATAATCTTTGTCTCAGAAGATCTCAGAAAAAGGCATTAAGCCAGATCCAAACAAAGTCAAAGCAATCTTACAGATGCTGGAGCCAACACATGTGGAGGAGGAGTGCATGGCGAACTATCTGGGCAAGTTTATGCCACAGCATGCCACTTAAAGACCTTTGAGAGAGGAAAATGAGTCGGTCTGGGGAGAACCTCAACAGAATGCTTTTCAACAGACAGAGGGACTGAGCTCACCTAAGGCACTCACCCAGTGTTTCCACATAACGGAGACAAAAGTAGCAGCTGATGCATCTGCATATGGAATAGGTATGTTCTCACACAGAAAAAGGCAGAAGGCTCATGGCAACCTGTGACATACATCTCTAGAGGATTAATGGATGAAGAGAAGCGCTTTGTGCAGAATAAGAAAGAATTACTAGCAGCAACATGGGCATGCGTAAGCCTAACCTCTTATCTGCAGGGTCTGCCCTTCACACTGACAAGGGACCACTAACCCCTGGTTCCACTGTTGAGCACTAGACTAGGCTTGGACTGTCTGCCATCCAAGGTTTTTAGATTCTGTTTGAGACTCTTGAAACACAACTATGACATTGTCCATGTCTTAGGAGAAAATTCTCATCACCACTGACACCTTTTTCAAAAGCATCACTAAAGGATAGCCAATCCTCTGGCCAGCTACAACTGGAAAAAGATGTCCAGGTGTTTGTTGATGCTGTGGTGTCCTCACTACCGGTTACGGATAAATGGTTTGTTGAAATCATGATGAAACATGCTGAGACCTGATGTTGCGCCCTACTGGCAGGTCAAACCTGAGCTGCACCTCGCAGGGGACCTTTTCATGAAAGGGGAAAGCATCGTTATCGCTCAGGCACTCAGAGGGAAGATAATGAATAAACTCTATGAAGGTCATCAAGGGATCTCCAAGTGCCGTACCAGAGCCTAGGAATCAGTCTGGTGGCCAGGCATTTCAGCCAAAATCAAAGAGACAGTTAACAAGTGTGAAATATGCCAGAGACAGAGAACACAGTACAGAGAGCCACTGATTCAGACCACGGTTCCTGTTTGAGTGGTAAAAAAAAAAAGACATACCAGCTCATTGTGGACTATTTATTGAGATATGTCAAGGTAGCAGAACTCAGGTTCATATCAGCGGAAGTCACCATTTGAGCTGTGAAGGAGGCTTTTACTTATCATGGATATTTATAGTATACCACAATGGCCCGCAGTTCTCTTCAGAGGTATTCATAACATTTGCACAAGAGAGCAGCTTCACACACATCATGTGTTTACCCACAAGCAAATAGCAAGACTGAACATGCGGTGTAGCGTGTCAAAAGATCAGTGCCCTTCTGGCATACATCGCCACACTACTGGCGCATGGGCTTTCACCAGCACAGCTGCTGATGGGAAGAAACCTGCACACATCACTAACTCAGACTTCAAATAAACTGTATCCTAAATGGCTCTACCTGAAGGCTTTTTGCAGGAAGGACGAGGAAGGGAAGCATAAGAACACTCCCCTGAGCTCAACTCTGGCCAAAAAAAAAATGTGGATCAACACAGTGGAAGCTCCAGGAACTGGTCTAAGAACTGCCAAGATGCCAAGGTCATACTTGGTAAAGACTGAGGGGCATTCCAAGGAGAAACCGAATACACCCGAGAGCCACAGGAGCCCCTCCTGAGCCACCAACAGTCACCTGCTCAGGCAGAGTTTCCAGGGTTCCTGAGTCTTATATCTAAAGGTATCGCAGAGCTAAAAAGAGGAGGTGTGGAAGAAGGGACTACATTACCCATAATGCAATGTGTGCGACTTCCTGGTTCCTCAGTAAAGTGCTGTGTTGAGCGTACCCCGTGGCACCTTGTCACCTTCATTATACAGTAACAAATAGATGCTTGGTCTGTGTGAAGTTTGAGTTCTTGTGACCTGGACCCAAAAGGGCCACGACAGACATAAGGAGCAGGTTTAAGAGGTTCAATCAAAAATGAGTTCACAAAAACATGCTGGCAATTGTGGCAGAGGAATCTCTGAAGATGCCAGCAAACTGAGAAGGTGAAATCTCAGATGGAACACAGGGAAATACACTGAGGTCTAGGCACAAAACAGTCAGCAAGTCATTGAGGTACACACACAAAAAAGCCAGAAAAACACTGGTCAGTTTGAGGGAAACTGAAGAAACACATGCTTCAAATAAGCAGCACTGGAAGCACTCAGAAGTAAGCACAGGGATAAAAATAACACAGAGAAGCACTACTGAACGAGAAGGAATTATCTGACAGATTAGTGGAGTGAAGACGGGGCTTACATGGAGGAGTAGATCGCAAATGATTGAGACCAGGTGTGCCTCATTGCCAACTCAGGTGAGAGAGTGTGCCAGCCACGCCTCCTACCATGCACACTGCAGGGAGAGAAACAGAACAGGGAGGGGAGGAGAAAGAAAACACAACAAAAAAACAAAAATCTGAACACACAAAACCCAGACCACAACAGACTGGTTGTTTCTGGTTGTTTTATAAAACCTGTATAAAACCTTTGGACCAAAGTGTCATTGGCTACCTGCTTGAGCTTTTGCTGTGCTGCTTAGATTGTGTAAAATGGTACAAATATCACATGAAATGTTTCAAGTTTTGTCAGTATAGACATGCCACACACCATTAGCTCGGTTAGATTCTCCACAGTTCATTTCACTGGACATGACCTTCAGCGTTTAATTTATTTATTTCCTTACTCTAGAGCAGTCACATTGAGATAACAAGGGGAAGTTTAAAAGAATAAGTTTTTTGTTTAAAAATGAATCCAAGGTAGGTTTTAAGATGATGAGAGGTGCTGTCAGAATGCCTGATGTTGAAATCTATGTCTCTTTCTCTGTCTCTCTCTCGCTCTCTCTTGGTATAGATTTGCTATCTGTTGGACCTAGATTAAATAAATGTTTTCATAATTGATATGTCTTTCACTTAAGCAGGAAAGGGCCAGGTCAGTACATGGAAGGGACATTCCCTGGGAATACCTGTTGTTGTTAGCTTCGGGCGGCTATGGCTGAAAGGTAGAGCGGGTCATCCACTATTTATTAGATCAGTGGTTTGATCCCTGGCTCCCCCAGTCCAACATGTTAAACTATCCTTCCAGCTGTGTTTGAAAACAACACAAAGTGTGACAAAGACTCATGAAATCCAAAAAGAGTGACCAGCAGTAGTTGAGTTAATCTGTCTTGATCAGGACCCTATTCAGAAAGCAGGCTCAGCAAACTCTGAGCGTGATCCGGACCTCTAAGTTGATTAAAGCTGAGCAGAGAAAGTCTGACTTTTCGGTTTCAGAACAGCTGATCAGAATACGATCACTCAACTTTTAGCATGTTCAGCTTAAGGAGGCGCATTCATGGTAAGCTCAGAAAGCCATCATCAGTGGAGCGCAGATAACATGATTCACAGTGGCAGGAAGCAGAGTTGAAAGCAGAGCTTCTTATTTTACCCCAACTAAATTAGAGTTTTTAATGACCTAATTCTAATTAGCAGCTGCAGCTTAACAGCATGAGATGGCATGATGGGAAAAGTTTGTAGAGTACGTTAATGCGCTATGAAGTTTATGAAGTCCACTCATTCATGAAGACCGCTTGGGTGAAGGGATACTCTGGTGTCGCTTCATGGGAATCCAGGGCTTTTTTTTAATGGCTTTTCATGTATTTATCATAGTGCAGTTAGAGCGTGACAAGGAAGGGGGAGAGAAAACAGGGATGTCACCCAGCAAAAGACTGCATGCTGGAATCGAACCCGGGCCGCTGCTTAAAACTCAACCTGTATGGGGCACACGCTCTACTCACTGAGCTAGAGGCCACTATAATGTGAGTTAATTGTCACCAGTAAACCACATTGGGCTTTCACATGAACAAGATACAATCAGTTGGTTTAAAAGGGAAAGGTATTTGTCAGGAATGCGAACAAAACAGTGGTACATCTGGTCACTTCCAATCGTTAAAAAGGCGTTGTTCATCTCACAGGTAAGCCTTCATCACGCTCGTCTATATATAAATACACTTGTTTACTCTATTTCAAACCTTAGATGGATGCTACGCGGTAGAGGTTTTGCCATTGTTTGCTTCCGCTTTCAGCATACTGCAAAATGGATCGAACTGAACAGCCATACTGCATACTACATTGGAATGCTGTATGTAGTATGTAGTGGATACTGCATACTGAGTTCAACTGACGTATGCAGTACATTGTTTCAAATACAGCCAAAGAAAGGTATACAGGAGGAAAGGAGGGGCTGCCATAGCAAACCATGATACATTTGTTTGATCATTTTGCCGATTGGTTCCGTTGTAGGTAGAAAGAGAGAGATATTGGCTTGTATAGACATTTCCTCAATGTTATGACATAAAGGCATAATTCCACCACATATAATGTTTCTTAATATGTCATTAAAAGAGAGATCTACATGCTGTCAGCTGCGAACAAGAAGCTTCAGGACATTGTGGAGGCAGAAGTTCTCTCTGTCAAATAAAGAAATAACGCTTCTCACTGTAGCCACATTCACATACTCAAATATAGGTACAAGGTATCAATTGTGATAAAGACATTAACAGCATTGTGTAGAGATGATGGTGTAGAGGATCAGACACTGCGCCTGTTATTAGGCATGCAGGATGTGAAACTGAATTAAAATATATGAGTTTAGGGCACCTGGTGGCTCAATGGATAGAGTGGCGCCCCATATACAGAGGTTGTATCCTCGGCGCAGTGGTTGGGAGTTGACTCCAGTCTCGACCCTTTGCTGCATGTTGCCCCCTCTCTCTCTCTCTCCCCGTATCACACTTAAAACTGTCCTGTCCATTAAAGGCAAAAAAAGTCCAAAAATAATATTAAAAAAAATAATAATTAAAAAAATATGAGTTCAACACTCTAAATTGAAAATAGTCCATGTAGTTTTCCAACATGATTTAAGGCTTTTATTTGCACATTTCAGAAGATCAAAGTGGCACTTTTGCAAAGCCAGTCAAATTACGGCCTAAATGTGATTGTTCAATAAATGACTTATTGTCTTCAAGTTGTGGAAAGAAAAATCACTGGGTTCTGAACATCATTTTACTACTGACCACAGTCGTTTTATGAAAACATTTTCAATTAAAAAAATGAAAACTGTTTTGTGTCTTATATGCAGAAAATGTAGAAACTGTTTTAATATATTAACAATGTTCATATATTGTAATTGTCATGGTGTATACCTGCCTGCCTGCCTCCTCCTCCTCCCCTGCTGCCAGTACTTTTCCACTCACCCTCCCTCTGCTCACTCCACCTGCAAACCACGCCCACCTCCACAGCCTGCTCACCTCACAGCTGCAACTGATCACCAATCAACCCAGCATATAAGCCACTCCAGCACACTCTCTGCCAGATTGTTCTACTGCACTATGCAAGACTTTCCAGTGTTATTCTGGCAGACCTTCCGACGCTGACTCTGCCTGTCCCCGACCAACTCTCCTCGCCTGACTCCTCGTGTTCCTACCTGTCTTCTGCCCCTGACCACGTGCTCTGTTTCGGCGTTTCGGAATCCTGACTGCTCTACTGGTAACGTCTCCTCTGCCTGGCTTCGACCATCCTTCTGCTCTCTCCTGATCGGTACTGCTGCCACCGCGGACTGCTTTT
The DNA here is from genome assembly GCF_026936395.1 of Plectropomus leopardus. Classification (NCBI taxonomy): domain Eukaryota; kingdom Metazoa; phylum Chordata; class Actinopteri; order Perciformes; family Serranidae; genus Plectropomus; species Plectropomus leopardus. Next base: position 38,421,395 of record NC_142182.1, read on the forward strand.
CTGGTTACGGAACTCCTGCCTGCCCTCGACTATCCCTGTGCTCACCCGACGACATTCCCTCTCCACGTGTTGTCGGCTCGACGGGCTACGAGGCTTCCTGCTCACCAGCTGCAGCAGCTACAAGGTTCGTGTCTTCTCCTCGTGGGATCCCCAGAGACTGTGTTTGGGCTCTCAGCCTGAAGAATGAGCTTTCCACACCACAGACTTTGAGCAGATTAATCTTTGATTGTGTTGGTTTTAATAAAGTTTATTACCAACCGTCATCGAGCATCCGAGTACTGCATTTGGGTCCACTACACACCCGTTTCAGTACAATCTGGCCCGTCATGGACCCAGCAGACTCCACTGCTCTACAGTCCCTTCTAGCCCGCGTGGAGGGAATGCTTCAGCAACACGAGGCTCAGCTCACCTCCAATGCGGCGGAGGCTCGTCAGTCCGCCTCAGCTCTCGAACGGGCGCTAACCCTGTTAGCCAACCAGGTCCAACAGATGGCTACATCGTTAACCCAGCACGCCGTTCCTGCTCCGAGTCCTGCTCCTACTTCAACGCCTCACCCCAGCATGGCATCAGAACCGCGTGTGGGGGCACCAGAACGCTATGCCGGGGATCTGGAGGGTTGCAATCCATTCCTCACCAACTGCTCGATCCTGTTTGCCCTGCAGCCCCACACATTCGCCACGGAGGGGGCTCGAGTCGCCTTCGCCATCAACCACCTCACGGGTAGAGCACGCCTGTGGGGAACGGCGGAGTGGGAAAGAGGCACGCCAGCCTGTGCTTCGTTTCAGGCGTTTTCTGAGGAGCTGCGCAAGGTATTTGGGCCCGTCTCCGTGGGTCCCGATGCCACAGGGGGGCTGCTGAATCAATGGCAGGGAGATCGGACAGTTGCAGACTTCGCCATTGAGTTCAGAACCCAAGCTCGGCGGAGTGATTGGAATTCGGCCGCTCAGTGTGACGCCTTCCTCAACGGGCTAGCCCCGTATATTAAAGATGAACTGGTGTCGTTCGATCTACCTCATTCTCTGGATGGACTCATTGAGATCACCATGAGGTTGGACAAACGCATTCAGGCGAGGAGAAGAGAGCGACGCCAAGAGGAGGGGGCTCATCGTGTTCCGGTTCGCCAGCCAAGTTCTCTGTTGTTTCCCGGTCTGCCTCCAGTTCCCGCTTCAGGGGGTTTGGAGCCTATGCAGGTGGGCCATACCCGGCTGTCTCCTGAGGAGCGGGAGAGATGACGACGGGGAAACCTCTGTCTTTACTGTGGTCAGGCCGGCCATTTTGTCTCCAAATGCTCGGTAAAAGGGAGGGCTCAGCAGTAGAGAGGGGCATCCTGCTGAGCCGTTCCCAGAACTCTGTCCCTAACCCTCGTCCTTTGTTCCACGTCCAGCTCCTGTTGAAGGAGGGTTCCCACACCCTCGCTACCTTCGTTGACTCTGGGGCCGACGTAAACCTCATTGACGAGGAACTCGCCCGTCAACTGGGGATTGAACAGGTCCCCCTTCCTCGTTCTGTGCCGGCCCGTGCCCTAGATGGACATCTCCTGGGGACAGTCACTCACCAGACCGGGCCCCTTTCCATGCTCCTGGCAGGTGAACACCACGAGACAATCCAGTTTTCACATCTTGGATTCTCCCAACGTACCGCTGATCCTTGGATATCCGTGGCTGCGACGCCACAACCCACACATAGACTGGGCCACGGGATCAGTTCTGTCATGGAGTCCCTCCTGCCAGCAGATATGCCTCCAACAGAGGGTCACATCCGCACCGTCTGCTAGCTCCAGTCCCTCTCCAGACCTCTCCGGGGTGCCCTCTGATTACCACGATTTTCGAGAGGTTTTCAACAAGTCTAGAGCCACCTCTCTACCACCTCACCGACCATATGACTGCGTCATCGATCTCCTGCCTGGGTCTGTTCCTCCCAAGGGTCGTCTTTACTCATTGTCCGCACCTGAGAGGGAGGCCATGGATACCTACATCTCTGAGTCCTTGGCTTCCGGTATTATTCGACCCTCCTCGTCGCCTGCTGGGGCTTGATTCTTCTTTGTGGGCAAGAAGGACGGTTCCCTCAGACCCTGCATCGACTACAGAGGTCTGAACGAGATCACGGTAAAGAACCGCTACCCTCTTCCACTCATCGCCTCTGCCTTCGAGCTGTTGCAAGGGTCCACCATTTTCACTAAACTGGATCTCCGCAATGCTTACCACCTGGTCCGCATTTGAGAGGGGGATGAGTGGAAGACAGCGTTCAACACTCCTTCAGGACACTACGAATATCTGGTGATGCCATTCGGACTCACTAACGCTCCAGCCGTTTTCCAGGCCCTAATAAACAATGTACTCAGAGACATGTTAAACAAGTTTGTATTCGTCTATCTTGACGATATTTTGATTTTCTCCCGGTCCAAGCAAGAACATGTTCATCATGTTCAGAGAGTCCTGCAGCACCTTTTGGAGAACTCTCTGTTTGTAAAGGCTGAAAAATGTGAGTTCCACACCTCTTCAGTCACCTTCCTGGGTTACGTCATCAGCCACAACCACACGGAGATGGAGCCCACCAAGGTGTCCGCGGTGTCCTCTTGGCCTGTACCTGACTCACGCAAGCAGCTGCAGCGGTTCCTGGGATTCGCCAACTTTTACAGACGTTTCATTCGAGGCTACAGCACGGTAGCCGCTCCTTTCACTGCCCTCACCTCCTCCAAGATTCAGTTCCACTGGACCACGGCTGCTGAAGATGCGTTCCAGCAGCTTAAAGAACACTTCTGCTCAGCACCCATCTTACTCATCCCTGACCCGGACAGGCAGTTCGTGGTGAAGGTCGACGCCTCGGATGTGGGGGTAGGGGCTGTGCTCTCCCAACGCTCGGCAGAAGATGAAAAGTTGCACCCCTGTGCATTCTTCTCCCGACGGTTGTCTCCAGCTGAAAGAAATTATGACATTGGGAATCGGGAACTGCTAGCAGTGAAGCTGGCATTGGAAGAGTGGCGGCACTGGCTGGAGGGTACCAGGGATCCTTTCCTCGTCTGGACTGATCATAAGAACCTTGAGTACATCCGTTCTGCCAAAAGATTGAACTCTCGCCATTCCCGGTGGGCTCTCTTCTTCGCCTGATTCAACTTCACGCTCTCCTATCGTCCCGGTTCCCGCAATGTCAAACCCGATGCCTTGTCCAGACAGTTTCTGATGGGGGAGGAGGACTCCCCTCGTTCGGACAATATTCTCCCCGCCTCCCGTCTTCTGGCCGCCCTCACCTGGGAGATTGAGGAGCGGATCAAGACTGCTCTGGAGAACCAGCCGGGGCCCAGCTCATGTCCCCAGGACTGCCTGTTCGTCCCTCGGGAATTCCAGTCGGATGTTCTGCAACGGGCACATAACTCCCGACTCACCTGTCACCCGGGAATAGCACGGACTAAGGAGGTTCTACAGCGGCGGTTTTGGTGGGCCACTCTGGACGAGGACACCAGAGACTTTGTGAACGCTTGCCCTATCTGCAACCAGAACAAGACCTCTCACCAAGCCCCTGCCAGCCTCCTAAGACCCCTTCCTGTGCCTCATCGTCCGTGGTCCCATATCTCCCTGGACTTTGTTACAGGCCTGCCACTGTCAGGTAGAAACACTACCATCCTGACAGTGGTAGACCGATTTAGTAAGATGGCACATTTTGTGCCCCTGCCAAAACTCCCCTCCGCCAAAGAGACTGCTGGCCTGTTGCTGGACCACGTGTTCAGACTCCACGGACTCCCCACCAACGTGGTGTCTGATCGTGGACCCCAGTTCACGTCGGCATTTTGGAGGGAATTTTGCCGCCTCCTGGGAGTCTTCTGGTTACCATCCTCAATCCAACGGCCAAGCTGAACGGATGAACCAGGAGATGGAGACGGCGCTCCGATGCATGGCCTCTACTCATCCTGCCTCCTGGTCCTCACAACTCATGTGGGTGGAATATGCACACAACACCCTGGTCAGCTCTGCCACAGGACTTTCCCCATTTCAGTGTGCTTACAGCTTCCAGTCCCCTCTGTTTCCCGAACAGGAGAAGAACACTGCGTACCCGTCAGTAGAGGCTTTCATCCGGCGCTGCCGCCAAACCTGGTCACAGGCCAGAACTGCTTTGCTGCGGGCCTCTGGTCGATATGCTACTGCTGCCAACCGCCATCGTTCCCAAGCTCCCTCCTACCGGGTGGGACAGAAGGTGTGGCTCTCCACCAGGGATCTCCCTCTTCGAGTGGACTCCCGGAAATTGGCCCCCAAATTCGTGGGCCCTTTCCCCATTGACCGCATCATCAACCCGATGGCAGTTCGGCTCCGGCTGCCCCGCTCGATGCGGATTCACCCTACGTTCCACATTTCTAGGATCAAGCCGGTCAGAGAAAGTCCTCTACAGCGTGTCTCCCAGTCGCCTCCGTCCCCCCGGATCATCGATGGGGCTCCGGCGTACACCGTACGTCGCCTGCTCCGCTCACGTCGCCGTGGGAGGGGCCTGCAGTACCTGGTGGACTGGGAGGGATACGGTCCGGAGGAAAGATTGTGGGTGCCAGCCCGACAGGTCCTGGATGCGCAGATGGTGGAGGAGTTTCATCGTCAGCACCCTGACCAGCCCTCCCATGCCACCCTGGGGCGTGGCTCTGCTCCTCGTCCTCCTCCTGATTCCGGGGCTTCTGGGGGCGTCAAGGGGGTTCCTGCGACTCCTCCGGAGGATGATTCTTCTCCTGATGACAGTGAACTCCATTCGGACGTCTCCGAGGAGTTTTAGCCCTCCTCCTGGCCCCCACCGCCCGCCCGGCTTCTGTGGACCTGTTTTGGGATGTCGAGAGCCGTCCCTTGAGGGGTGTTCTGTCATGGTGTATACCTGCCTGCCTGCCTCCTCCTCCTCCCCTGCTGCCAGTACTTTTCCACTCACCCTCCCTCTGCTCACTCCACCTGCAAACCACGCCCACCTCCACAGCCTGCTCACCTCACAGCTGCAACTGATCACCAGTCAACCCAGCATATAAGCCACTCCAGCACACTCTCTGCCAGATTGTTCTACTGCACTATGCAAGACTTTCCAGCGTTATTCTGCCAGACCTTCCGACGCCGACTCTGCCTGTCCCCGACCAACTCTCCTCGCCTGACTCCTCGTGTTCCTACCTGCCTTCTGCCCCGACCACGTGCTCTGTTTCGGCGTTTCGGAATCCTGACTGCTCTACTGGTAACGTCTCCTCTGCCTGGCTTCGACCATCCTTCTGCTCTCTCCTGATCGGTACTGCTGCCACCGCGGACTGCTTTCCTGGTTACGGAACTCCTGCCTGCCCTCGACTATCCCTGTGCTCACCCGACGACATTCCCTCTCCACGTGTTGTCGGCTCAACGGGCTACGAGGCTTCCTGCTCACCAGCTGCAGCAGCTACAAGGTTCGTGTCTTCTCCTCGTGGGATCCCCAGAGACTGTGTTTGGGCTCTCAGCCTGAAGAACGAGCTTTCCACACCACAGACTTTGAGCAGATTAATCTTTTGATTGTGTTGGTTTTAATAAAGTTTATTGCCAACCGTCATCGAGCATCCGAGTACTGCATTTGGGTCCACTACACACCCGTTTCAGTAATATAATTTGCTGTATCTTCTTATAATAGTGCAGATCCACAATGTGTATTATTTGTGATATGAGGGTGGAGAAAATCACTCAGATAAATGACAGACTGTGAAGTGACATGCTATTTTCCATAAGATCCTCCTGCGGGAATGATGGGACATCCAAAGGGGTCTAATCACCCTCTCCTGATGCAACAGTCAAGTCAAGTCAAGTCAAGTCAAGTCAAGTCAATTTTATTTATCGAGCCCATTATCACAAAACATGGTTTGCCTCAGAGGGCTTTACAGTGTACGACATCCCTCTGCCCTTAGACCCTAACATCACCCAAGGAAAAACTCCCGAAAAAGAACCCCTGTAACAGGGGGAAAAAAGGAGGAAACCTCAGGAAGAGTGATAGAGGATGAGGGATCCCTCTTCCAGGACAGACAGGTGCAACAGATGTCGAAAAAAAGGAAAGGAAATACAATCATGGCAAAAAGGAAAAAGAAAGGGAGAGGGGGAAAGAGGCACAGCAATAATTGAAACAGACGGATATCATA